>NW_027314781.1:300000-401371 GCF_023375885.2 Dermacentor andersoni
ATATGCATGTGCATGCTTAAAACGCGTTTTCGCACAAATGCGGGTGCTAAAAAGAGCAGCATCGGCATGCTTAGCACGTCGTTTGGTAGAAATCCACGTGCGCGTTCTGCCAAAAGCACCATTTGCATGCACATATTGTGGTTTTGCAGAAAACTTCATCCGCGTCTACCAAAAGATGCATGTGCATGCTTAAAACGCGTTTTCGCACAAATCCGTGCGCGGGTGCTAAAAAGAGCAGCATCGGCATGCTTAGCACGTCGTTTGGTAGAAATCCACGTGCGCGTTCTGCCAAAAGCACCATTTGCATGCACATATTGTGGTTTTGCGGAAAACTTCATCCGCGTCTACCAAAAGATGCATGTGCATGCTTAAAACGCGTTTTCGCACAAATGCGTGCGCGGGTGCTAAAAAGAGCAGCATCGGCATGCTTAGCACGTCGTTTGGTAGAAATCCACGTGCGCGTTCTGCCAAAAGCACCATTTGCATGCACATCTTGTGGTTTTGCAGAAAACTTCATCCGCGTCTACCAAAATATGCATTTGCATGCTTAAAACGCGTTTTCGCACAAATCCGTGCGCGGGTGCGAAAAAGAGCAGCATCGGCATGCTTAGCACGTCGTTTGGTAGAAATCCACGTGCGCGTTCTGCCAAAAGCACCATTTGCATGCACATATTGTGGTTTTGCAGAAAACTTCATCCGCGTCTACCAAAAGATGCACGTGCATGCTAAAAACGCGTTTTCGCACAAATCCGTGCGCGGGTGCTAAAAAGAGCAGCATCGGCATGCTTAGCACGTCGTTTGGTAGAAATCCACGTGCGCGTTCTGCCAAAAGCACCATTTGCATGCACATCTTGTGGTTTTGTAGAAAACTTCATCCGCGTCTACCAAAAGATGCATGTGCATGCTTAAAACGCGTTTTCGCACAAATCCGTGCGCGGGTGCTAAAAAGAGCAGCATCGGCATGCTTAGCACGTCGTTTGGTAGAAATCCACGTGCGCGTTCTGCAAAAAGCAGCATTTGCATGCACATCTTGTGGTTTTGCAGAAACCATCATCCGCGTCTACCAAAATATGCATGTGCATGCTTAAAACGCGTTTTCGCACAAATGCGGGTGCTAAAAAGAGCAGCATCGGCATGCTTAGCACGTCGTTTGGTAGAAATCCACGTGCGCGTTCTGCCAAAAGCACCATTTGCATGCACATATTGTGGTTTTGCAGAAAACTTCATCCGCGTCTACCAAAAGATGCATGTGCATGCTTAAAACGCGTTTTCGCACAAATGCGTGCGCGGGTGCTAAAAAGAGCAGCATCGGCATGCTTAGCACGTCGTTTGGTAGAAATCCACGTGCGCGTTCTGCCAAAAGCACCATTTGCATGCACATCTTGTGGTTTTGCAGAAAACTTCATCCGCGTCTACCAAAAGATGCATGTGCATGCTAAAAACGCGTTTTCGCACAAATCCGTGCGCGGGTGCTAAAAAGAGCAGCATCGGCATGCTTAGCACGTCGTTTGGTAGAAATCCACGTGCGCGTTCTGCCAAAAGCACCATTTGCATGCACATCTTGTGGTTTTGCAGAAAACTTCATCCGCGTCTACCAAAAGATGCATGTGCATGCTTAAAACGCGTTTTCGCACAAATTCGTGCGCGGGTGCTAAAAAGAGCAGCATCGGCATGCTTAGCACGTCGTTTGGTAGAAATCCACGTGCGCGTTCTGCAAAAAGCAGCATTTGCATGCACATCTGTGGTTTTGCAGAAAACTTCATCCGCGTCTACCAAAATATGCATGTGCATGCTTAAAACGCGTTTTCGCACAAATGCGGGTGCTAAAAAGAGCAGCATCGGCATGCTTAGCACGTCGTTTGGTAGAAATCCACGTGCGCGTTCTGCCAAAAGCACCATTTGCATGCACATCTTGTGGTTTTGCAGAAAACTTCATCCGCGTCTACCAAAAGATGCATGTGCATGCTAAAAACGCGTTTTCGCACAAATCCGTGCGCGGGTGCTAAAAAGAGCAGCATCGGCATGCTTAGCACGTCGTTTGGTAGAAATCCACGTGCGCGTTCTGCCAAAAGCACCATTTGCGTGCACATCTTGTGGTTTTGCAGAAAACTTCATCCGCGTCTACCAAAAGATGCATGTGCATGCTTAAAACGCGTTTTCGCACAAATCCGTGCGCGGGTGCTAAAAAGAGCAGCATCGGCATGCTTAGCACGTCGTTTGGTAGAAATCCACGTGCGCGTTCTGCAAAAAGCAGCATTTGCATGCACATCCTGTGGTTTTGCAGAAAACTTCATCCGCGTCTACCAAAATATGCATGTGCATGCTTAAAACGCGTTTTCGCACAAATGCGGGTGCTAAAAAGAGCAGCATCGGCATGCTTAGCACGTCGTTTGGTAGAAATCCACGTGCGCGTTCTGCCAAAAGCACCATTTGCATGCACATATTGTGGTTTTGCAGAAAACTTCATCCGCGTCTACCAAAAGATGCATGTGCATGCTTAAAACGCGTTTTCGCACAAATCCGTGCGCGGGTGCTAAAAAGAGCAGCATCGGCATGCTTAGCACGTCGTTTGGTAGAAATCCACGTGCGCGTTCTGCAAAAAGCAGCATTTGCATGCACATATTGTGGTTTTGCACAAAACTTCATCCGCGTCTACCAAAATATGCATGTGCATGCTTAAAACGCGTTTTCGCACAAATGCGGGTGCTAAAAAGAGCAGCATCGGCATGCTTAGCACGTCGTTTGGTAGAAATCCACGTGCGCGTTCTGCCAAAAGCACCATTTGCATGCACATATTGTGGTTTTGCAGAAAACTTCATCCGCGTCTACCAAAAGATGCATGTGCATGCTTAAAACGCGTTTTCGCACAAATCCGTGCGCGGGTGCTAAAAAGAGCAGCACCGGCATGCTTAGCACGTCGTTTGGTAGAAATCCACGTGCGCGTTCTGCCAAAAGCACCATTTGCATGCACATCTTGTGGTTTTGCGGAAAACTTCATCCGCGTCTACCAAAAGATGCATGTGCATGCTTAAAACGCGTTTTCGCACAAATGCGTGCGCGGGTGCTAAAAAGAGCAGCATCGGCATGCTTAGCACGTCGTTCGGTAGAAATCCACGTGCGCGTTCTGCCAAAAGCACCATTTGCATGCACATCTTGTGGTTTTGCAGAAAACTTCATCCGCGTCTACCAAAAGATGCATGTGCATGCTTAAAACGCGTTTTCGCACAAATCCGTGCGCGGGTGCTAAAAAGAGCAGCATCGGCATGCTTAGCACGTCGTTTGGTAGAAATCCACGTGCGCGTTCTGCCAAAAGCACCATTTGCATGCACATCTTGTGGTTTTGCAGAAAACTTCATCCGCGTCTACCAAAAGATGCATGTGCATGCTAAAAACGCGTTTTCGCACAAATCCGTGCGCGGGTGCTAAAAAGAGCAGCATCGGCATGCTTAGCACGTCGTTTGGTAGAAATCCACGTGCGCGTTCTGCCAAAAGCACCATTTGCATGCACATCTTGTGGTTTTGCAGAAAACTTCATCCGCGTCTACCAAAAGATGCATGTGCATGCTTAAAACGCGTTTTCGCACAAATCCGTGCGCGGGTGCTAAAAAGAGCAGCATCGGCATGCTTAGCACGTCGTTTGGTAGAAATCCACGTGCGCGTTCTGCAAAAAGCAGCATTTGCATGCACATCTTGTGGTTTTGCAGAAAACTTCATCCGCGTCTACCAAAGTATGCATGTGCATGCTTAAAACGCGTTTTCGCACAAATGCGGGTGCTAAAAAGAGCAGCATCGGCATGCTTAGCACGTCGTTTGGTAGAAATCCACGTGCGCGTTCTGCCAAAAGCACCATTTGCATGCACATCTTGTGGTTTTGCAGAAAACTTCATCCGCGTCTACCAAAAGATGCATGTGCATGCTTAAAACGCGTTTTCGCACAAATCCGTGCGCGGGTGCTAAAAAGAGCAGCATCGGCATGCTTAGCACGTCGTTTGGTAGAAATCCACGTGCGCGTTCTGCCAAAAGCACCATTTGCATGCACATCTTGTGGTTTTGCAGAAAACTTCATCCGCGTCTACCTAAAGATGCATGTGCATGCTTAAAACGCGTTTTCGCACAAATCCGTGCGCGGGTGCTAAAAAGAGCAGCATCGGCATGCTTAGCAGGTCGTTTGGTAGAAATCCACGTGCGCGTTCTGCCAAAAGCACCATTTGCATGCACATCTTGTGGTTTTGCAGAAAACTTCATCCGCGTCTACCAAAAGATGCATGTGCACGCTTAAAACGCGTTTTCGCACAAATCCGTGCGCGGGTGCTAAAAAGAGCAGCATCGGCATGCTTAGCACGTCGTTTGGTAGAAATCCACGTGCGCGTTCTGTAAAAAGCACCATTTGCATGCACATCTTGTGGTTTTGCAGAAAACTTCATCCGCGTCTACCAAAAGAGGCATGTGCATGCTTAAAACGCGTTTTCGCACAAATGCGTGCGCGGGTGCTAAAAAGAGCAGCATCGGCATGCTTAGCACGTCGTTTGGTAGAAATCCACGTGCGCGTTCTGCAAAAAGCACCATTTGCATGCACATCTTGTGGTTTTGCAGAAAACTTCATCCGCGTCTACCAAAAGATGCATGTGCATGCTTAAAACGCGTTTTCGCACAAATGCGTGCGCGGGTGCTAAAAAGAGCAGCATCGGCATGCTTAGCACGTCGTTTGGTAGAAATCCACGTGCGCGTTCTGCCAAAAGCACCATTTGCATGCACATCTTGTGGTTTTGCAGAAAACTTCATCCGCGTCTACCAAAAGATGCATGTGCATGCTAAAAACGCGTTTTCTCACAAATCCGTGCGCGGGTGCTAAAAAGAGCAGCATCGGCATGCTTAGCACGTCGTTTGGTAGAAATCCACGTGCGCGTTCTGCCAAAAGCACCATTTGCATGCACATCTTGTGGTTTTGCAGAAAACTTCATCCGCGTCTACCAAAAGATGCATGTGCATGCTTAAAACGCGTTTTCGCACAAATCCGTGCGCGGGTGCTAAAAAGAGCAGCATCGGCATGCTTAGCACGTCGTTTGGTAGAAATCCACGTGCGCGTTCTGCAAAAAGCAGCATTTGCATGCACATCTTGTGGTTTTGCAGAAAACTTCATCCGCGTCTACCAAAATATGCATGTGCATGCTTAAAACGCGTTTTCGCACAAATGCGGGTGCTAAAAAGAGCAGCATCGGCATGCTTAGCACGTCGTTTGGTAGAAATCCACGTGCGCGTTCTGCCAAAAGCACCATTTGCATGCACATCTTGTGGTTTTGCAGAAAACTTCATCCGCGTCTACCAAAAGATGCATGTGCATGCTTAAAATGCGTTTTCACACAAATCCGTGCGCGGGTGCTAAAAAGAGCAGCATCGGCATGCTTAGCACGTCGTTTGGTAGAAATCCACGTGCGCGTTCTGCCAGAAGCACCATTTGCATGCACATCTTGTGGTTTTGCAGAAAACTTCATCCGCGTCTACCAAAAGATGCATGTGCACGCTTAAAACGCGTTTTCGCACAAATCCGTGCGCGGGTGCTAAAAAGAGCAGCATCGGCATGCTTAGCACGTCGTTTGGTAGAAATCCACGTGCGCGTTCTGCAAAAAGCACCATTTGCATGCACATCTTGTGGTTTTGCAGAAAACTTCATCCGCGTCTACCAAAAGAGGCATGTGCATGCTTAAAACGCGTTTTCGCACAAATGCGTGCGCGGGTGCTAAAAAGAGCAGCATCGGCATGCTTAGCACGTCGTTTGGTAGAAATCCACGTGCGCGTTCTGCAAAAAGCACCATTTGCATGCACATCTTGTGGTTTTGCAGAAAACTTCATCCGCGTCTACCAAAAGATGCATGTGCATGCTTAAAACGCGTTTTCGCACAAATCCGTGCGCGGGTGCTAAAAAGAGCAGCATCGGCATGCTTAGCACGTCGTTTGGTAGAAATCCACGTGCGCGTTCTGCAAAAAGCAGCATTTGCATGCACATCTTGTGGTTTTGCAGAAAACTTCATCCGCGTCTACCAAAATATGCATGTGCATGCTTAAAACGCGTTTTCGCACAAATGCGGGTGCTAAAAAGAGCAGCATCGGCATGCTTAGCACGTCGTTTGGTAGAAATCCACGTGCGCGTTCTGCCAAAAGCACCATTTGCATGCACATCTTGTGGTTTTGCAGAAAACTTCATCCGCGTCTACCAAAAGATGCATGTGCATGCTTAAAACGCGTTTTCACACAAATCCGTGCGCGGGTGCTAAAAAGAGCAGCATCGGCATGCTTAGCACGTCGTTTGGTAGAAATCCACGTGCGCGTTCTGCCAAAAGCACCATTTGCATGCACATCTTGTGGTTTTGCAGAAAACTTCATCCGCGTCTACCTAAAGATGCATGTGCATGCTTAAAACGCGTTTTCGCACAAATCCGTGCGCGGGTGCTAAAAAGAGCAGCATCGGCATGCTTAGCACGTCGTTTGGTAGAAATCCACGTGCGCGTTCTGCCAAAAGCACCATTTGCATGCACATCTTGTGGTTTTGCAGAAAACTTCATCCGCGTCTACCAAAAGATGCATGTGCACGCTTAAAACGCGTTTTCGCACAAATCCGTGCGCGGGTGCTAAAAAGAGCAGCATCGGCATGCTTAGCACGTCGTTTGGTAGAAATCCACGTGCGCGTTCTGCAAAAAGCACCATTTGCATGCACATCTTGTGGTTTTGCAGAAAAC
The DNA here is from genome assembly GCF_023375885.2 of Dermacentor andersoni. Taxonomy (NCBI): domain Eukaryota; kingdom Metazoa; phylum Arthropoda; class Arachnida; order Ixodida; family Ixodidae; genus Dermacentor; species Dermacentor andersoni. Next base: position 306,735 of record NW_027314781.1, read on the forward strand.
TTCATCCGCGTCTACCAAAAGAGGCATGTGCATGCTTAAAACGCGTTTTCGCACAAATGCGTGCGCGGGTGCTAAAAAGAGCAGCATCGGCATGCTTAGCACGTCGTTTGGTAGAAATCCACGTGCGCGTTCTGCAAAAAGCACCATTTGCATGCACATCTTGTGGTTTTGCAGAAAACTTCATCCGCGTCTACCAAAAGATGCATGTGCATGCTTAAAACGCGTTTTCGCAAAAATCCGTGCGCGGGTGCTAAAAAGAGCAGCATCGGCATGCTTAGCACGTCGTTTGGTAGAAGTCCACGTGCGCGTTCTGCCAAAAGCACCATTTGCATGCACATCTTGTGGTTTTGCAGAAAACTTCATCCGCGTCTACCAAAAGATGCATGTGCATGCTTAAAACGCGTTTTCGCTCAAATGCGTGTGCGGGTGCTAAAAGGAGCAGCATCGGCATGCTTAGCACGTCGTTTGGTAGAAATCCACGTGCGCGTTCTGCCAAAAGCACCATTTGCATGCACATCTTGTGGTTTTGCAGAAAACTTCATCCGCGTCTACCAAAAGATGCATGTGCATGCTTAAAACGCGTTTTCGCACAAATACGTGCGCGGGTGCTAAAAAGAGCAGCATCGGCATGCTTAGCACGTCGTTTGGTAGAAATCCACGTGCGCGTTCTGCCAAAAGCACCATTTGCATGCACATCTTGTGGTTTTGCAGAAAACTTCATCCGCGTCTACCAAAAGATGCATGTGCATGCTTAAAACGCGTTTTCGCACAAATGCGTGCGCGGGTGCTAAAAAGAGCAGCATCGGCATGCTTAGCACGTCGTTTGGTAGAAATCCACGTGCGCGTTCTGCCAAAAGCACCATTTGCATGCACATCTTGTGGTTTTGCAGAAAACTTCATCCGCGTCTACCTAAAGATGCATGTGCATGCTTAAAACGCGTTTTCGCACAAATCCGTGCGCGGGTGCTAAAAAGAGCAGCATCGGCATGCTTAGCACGTCGTTTGGTAGAAATCCACGTGCGCGTTCTGCCAAAAGCACCATTTGCATGCACATCTTGTGGTTTTGCAGAAAACTTCATCCGCGTCTACCAAAAGATGCATGTGCATGCTTAAAACGCGTTTTCGCACAAATGCGTGCGCGGGTGCTAAAAAGAGCAGCATCGGCATGCTTAGCATGTCGTTTGGTAGAAATCCACGTGCGCGTTCTGCCAAAAGCACCATTTGCATGCACATCTTGTGGTTTTGCAGAAAACTTAATCCGCGTCTACCTAAAGATGCATGTGCATGCTTAAAACGCGTTTTCGCACAAATCCGTGCGCGGGTGCTAAAAAGAGCAGCATCGGCATGCTTAGCACGTCGTTTGGTAGAAATCCACGTGCGCGTTCTGCCAAAAGCACCATTTGCATGCACATCTTGTGGTTTTGCAGAAAACTTCATCCGCGTCTACCAAAAGATGCATGTGCATGCTTAAAACGCGTTTTCGCACAAATGCGTGCGCGGGTGCTAAAAAGAGCAGCATCGGCATGCTTAGCACGTCGTTTGGTAGAAATCCACGTGCGCGTTCTGCCAAAAGCACCATTTGCATGCACATCTTGTGGTTTTGCAGAAAACTTCATCCGCGTCTACCAAAAGATGCATGTGCATTCTTAAAACGCGTTTTCGCACAAATCCGTGCGCGGGTGCTAAAAAGAGCAGCATCGGCATGCTTAGCACGTCGTTTGGTAGACATCCACGTGCGCGTTCTGCCAAAAGCACCATTTGCATGCACATCTTGTGGTTTTGCAGAAAACTTCATCCGCGTCTACCAAAAGATGCATGTGCATGCTTAAAACGCGTTTTCGCACAAATCCGTGCGCGGGTGCTAAAAAGAGCAGCATCGGCATGCTTAGCACGTCGTTTGGTAGAAATCCACGTGCGCGTTCTGCCAAAAGCACCATTTGCATGCACATCTTGTGGTTTTGCAGAAAACTTCATCCACGTCTACCAAAAGATGCATGTGCATGCTTAAAACGCGTTTTCGCACAAATCCGTGCGCGGGTGCTAAAAAGAGCAGCATCGGCATGCTTAGCACGTCGTTTGGTAGAAATCCACGTGCGCGTTCTGCCAAAAGCACCATTTGCATGCACATCTTGTGGTTTTGCAGAAAACTTCATCCGCGTCTACCAAAAGATGCATGTGCATGCTTAAAACGCGTTTTCGCACAAATCCGTGCGCGGGTGCTAAAAAGAGCAGCATCGGCATGCTTAGCACGTCGTTTCGTAGAAATCCACGTGCGCGTTCTGCCAAAAGCATCATTTGCATGCACATCTTGTGGTTTTGCAGAAAACTTCATCCGCGTCTACCAAAAGATGCATGTGCATGCTTAAAACGCGTTTTCGCACAAATGCGTGCGCGGGTGCTAAAAAGAGCAGCATCGGCATGCTTAGCACGTCGTTTGGTAGAAATCCACGTGCGCGTTCTGCAAAAAGCACCATTTGCATGCACATCTTGTGGTTTTGCAGAAAACTTCATCCGCGTCTACCAAAAGATGCATGTGCATGCTTAAGAGGAAGCTTTAGCTTGGGTGCTCCTATATAAATACATGTAAAAGGAGAATTCGTTTTTCTCGGCAACCACTGCACTAAATTTGACGGGGTTTGCTGCATTTAAAAGAAAAGCTTAAACTCTAGTGACTGTTGGTTTCGAATTTTCGATTTAGGTCGTCAAATTTTTGTAAAAATTTGGCAAATATCGCAAATTTTCAGAAAACGAAACTATCAAGTTTACAACTCCGTAACTCAGCAAGAAAAAATCATATCGCCATTCTGTAAATTGTACCTGATAGCACATCTAAAGCGGACAAAATTGATATGTTACATATGAACCTCAAAAAATGGAGTAATGTGTATTTACAACTTTTGCAGAACCTTCGTAAACAACGTAACAAGTTCACGTAAGATGTAAACTGACATATCAAATTTGTGCGCTTTGAATGGTCTAATGGATGCCGTTTACAGAATCGCGATATCTGTTCTTGATGCAGAGCTATTAGCTTGTAAACTTCGTGCTTCTATTTTTTTCATACGTCTGAATTTTCGAAAATCCTTTTAACAAAATTCAAGCCCTAAATCAAAATTCCGCTTCCAACAGTCACTAGAATTTAACTTTCTCTCTCAAATGCAACAAATTTTATTAAAATCGGTCCAGAGGTTATCTCAGAAAAACGCTTTTGCGTTTTTACATGTATTTGAATAGGCCGCGTTGGAGTTGAGCCCGAGCTAAAGCTTCCTCTTAAAACGCGTTTTCGCACAAATGCGTGCGCGGGTGCTAAAAAGAGCAGCATCGGCATGCTTAGCACGTCGTTTGGTAGAAATCCACGTGCGCGTTCTGCCAAAAGCACCATTTGCATGCACATCTTGTGGTTTTGCAGAAAACTTCATCCGCGTCTACCTAAAGATGCATGTGCATGCTTAAAACGCGTTTTCGCACAAATCCGTGCGCGGGTGCTAAAAAGAGCAGCATCGGCATGCTTAGCACGTCGTTTGGTAGAAATCCACGTGCGCGTTCTGCCAAAAGCACCATTTGCATGCACATCTTGTGGTTTTGCAGAAAACTTCATCCGCGTCTACCAAAAGATGCATGTGCACGCTTAAAACGCGTTTTCGCACAAATCCGTGCGCGGGTGCTAAAAAGAGCAGCATCGGCATGCTTAGCACGTCGTTTGGTAGAAATCCACGTGCGCGTTCTGCAAAAAGCACCATTTGCATGCACATCTTGTGGTTTTGCAGAAAACTTCATCCGCGTCTACCAAAAGAGGCATGTGCATGCTTAAAACGCGTTTTCGCACAAATGCGTGCGCGGGTGCTAAAAAGAGCAGCATCGGCATGCTTAGCACGTCGTTTGGTAGAAATCCACGTGCGCGTTCTGCAAAAAGCACCATTTGCATGCACATCTTGTGGTTTTGCAGAAAACTTCATCCGCGTCTACCAAAAGATGCATGTGCATGCTTAAAACGCGTTTTCGCACAAATGCGTGCGCGGGTGCTAAAAAGAGCAGCATCGGCATGCTTAGCACGTCGTTTGGTAGAAGTCCACGTGCGCGTTCTGCCAAAAGCACCATTTGCATGCACATCTTGTGGTTTTGCAGAAAACTTCATCCGCGTCTACCAAAAGATGCATGTGCATGCTTAAAACGCGTTTTCGCTCAAATGCGTGTGCGGGTGCTAAAAGGAGCAGCATCGGCATGCTTAGCACGTCGTTTGGTAGAAATCCACGTGCGCGTTCTGCCAAAAGCACCATTTGCATGCACATCTTGTGGTTTTGCAGAAAACTACATCCGCGTCTACCAAAAGATGCATGTGCATGCTTAAAACGCGTTTTCGCACAAATACGTGCGCGGGTGCTAAAAAGAGCAGCATCGGCATGCTTAGCACGTCGTTTGGTAGAAATCCACGTGCGCGTTCTGCCAAAAGCACCATTTGCATGCACATCTTGTGGTTTTGCAGAAAACTTCATCCGCGTCTACCAAAAGATGCATGTGCATGCTTAAAACGCGTTTTCGCACAAATGCGTGCGCGGGTGCTAAAAAGAGCAGCATCGGCATGCTTAGCACGTCGTTTGGTAGAAATCCACGTGCGCGTTCTGCCAAAAGCACCATTTGCATGCACATCTTGTGGTTTTGCAGAAAACTTCATCCGCGTCTACCTAAAGATGCATGTGCATGCTTAAAACGCGTTTTCGCACAAATCCGTGCGCGGGTGCTAAAAAGAGCAGCATCGGCATGCTTAGCACGTCGTTTGGTAGAAATCCACGTGCGCGTTCTGCCAAAAGCACCATTTGCATGCACATCTTGTGGTTTTGCAGAAAACTTCATCCGCGTCTACCAAAAGATGCATGTGCATGCTTAAAACGCGTTTTCGCACAAATGCGTGCGCGGGTGCTAAAAAGAGCAGCATCGGCATGCTTAGCATGTCGTTTGGTAGAAATCCACGTGCGCGTTCTGCCAAAAGCACCATTTGCATGCACATCTTGTGGTTTTGCAGAAAACTTAATCCGCGTCTACCTAAAGATGCATGTGCATGCTTAAAACGCGTTTTCGCACAAATCCGTGCGCGGGTGCTAAAAAGAGCAGCATCGGCATGCTTAGCACGTCGTTTGGTAGAAATCCACGTGCGCGTTCTGCCAAAAGCACCATTTGCATGCACATCTTGTGGTTTTGCAGAAAACTTCATCCGCGTCTACCAAAAGATGCATGTGCATGCTTAAAACGCGTTTTCGCACAAATGCGTGCGCGGGTGCTAAAAAGAGCAGCATCGGCATGCTTAGCACGTCGTTTGGTAGAAATCCACGTGCGCGTTCTGCCAAAAGCACCATTTGCATGCACATCTTGTGGTTTTGCAGAAAACTTCATCCGCGTCTACCAAAAGATGCATGTGCATTCTTAAAACGCGTTTTCGCACAAATCCGTGCGCGGGTGCTAAAAAGAGCAGCATCGGCTTGCTTAGCACGTCGTTTGGTAGACATCCACGTGCGCGTTCTGCCAAAAGCACCATTTGCATGCACATCTTGTGGTTTTGCAGAAAACTTCATCCGCGTCTACCAAAAGATGCATGTGCATGCTTAAAACGCGTTTTCGCACAAATCCGTGCGCGGGTGCTAAAAAGAGCAGCATCGGCATGCTTAGCACGTCGTTTGGTAGAAATCCACGTGCGCGTTCTGCCAAAAGCACCATTTGCATGCACATCTTGTGGTTTTGCAGAAAACTTCATCCACGTCTACCAAAAGATGCATGTGCATGCTTAAAACGCGTTTTCGCACAAATCCGTGCGCGGGTGCTAAAAAGAGCAGCATCGGCATGCTTAGCACGTCGTTTGGTAGAAATCCACGTGCGCGTTCTGCCAAAAGCACCATTTGCATGCACATCTTGTGGTTTTGCAGAAAACTTCATCCGCGTCTACCAAAAGATGCATGTGCATGCTTAAAACGCGTTTTCGCACAAATCCGTGCGCGGGTGCTAAAAAGAGCAGCATCGGCATGCTTAGCACGTCGTTTCGTAGAAATCCACGTGCGCGTTCTGCCAAAAGCATCATTTGCATGCACATCTTGTGGTTTTGCAGAAAACTTCATCCGCGTCTACCAAAAGATGCATGTGCATGCTTAAAACGCGTTTTCGCACAAATGCGTGCGCGGGTGCTAAAAAGAGCAGCATCGGCATGCTTAGCACGTCGTTTGGTAGAAATCCACGTGCGCGTTCTGCCAAAAGCACCATTTGCAGGCACATCTTGTGGTTTTGCAGAAAACTTCATCCGCGTCTACCAAAAGATACATGTGCATGCTTAAAACGCGTTTTCGCACAAATCCGTGCGCGGGTGCTAAAAAGAGCAGCATCGGCATGCTTAGCACGTCGTTTGGTAGAAATCCACGTGCGCGTTCTGCCAAAAGCACCATTTGCATGCACATCTTGTGGTTTTGCAGAAAACTTCATCCGCGTCTAACACAAGATGCATGTGCATGCTTAAAACGCGTTTTCGCACAAATCCGTGCGCGGGTGCTAAAAAGAGCAGCATCGGCATGCTTAGCACGTCGTTTGGTAGAAATCCACGTGCGCATTCTGCCAAAAGCACCATTTGCATGCACATCTTGTGGTTTTGCAGAAAACTTCATCCGCGTCTACCAAAAGATGCATGTGCATGCTTAAAACGCGTTTTCGCACAAATGCGTGCGCGGGTGCTAAAAAGAGCGGCATCGGCATGCTTAGCACGTCGTTTGGTAGAAATCCACGTGCGCGTTCTGCAAAAAGCACCATTTGCATGCACATCTTGTGGTTTTGCAGAAAACTTCATCCGCGTCTACCAAAAGATGCATGTGCATGTTTAAGAGGAAGCTTTAGCTTGGGTGCTCCTATATAAATACATGTAAAAGGAGAATTCGTTTTTCTCGGCAACCACTGCACTAAATTTGACGGGGTTTGCTGCATTTAAAAGAAAAGCTTAAACTCTAGTGACTCTTGGTTTCGAATTTTCGATTTAGGTCGTCAAATTTTTGTAAAAATTTGGCAAATATCGCAAATTTTCAGAAAACGAAACTATCAAGTTTACAACTCCGTAACTCAGCAAGAAAAAATCATATCGCCATTCTGTAAATTGTACCTGATAGCACATCTAAAGCGGACAAAATTGATATGTTACATATGAACCTCAAAAAATGGAGTAATGTGTATTTACAACTTTTGCAGAACCTTCGTAAACAACGTAACAAGTTCACGTAAGATGTAAACTGACATATCAAATTTGTGCGCTTTGAATGGTCTAATGGATGCCGTTTACAGAATCGCGATATCTGTTCTTGATGCAGAGCTATTAGCTTGTAAACTTCGTGCTTCTATTTTTTTCATACGTCTGAATTTTCGAAAATCCTTTTAACAAAATTCAAGCCCTAAATCAAAATTCCGCTTCCAACAGTCACTAGAATTTAACTTTCTCTCTCAAATGCAACAAATTTTATTAAAATCGGTCCAGAGGTTATCTCAGAAAAACGCTTTTGCGTTTTTACATGTATTTGAATAGGCCGCGTTGGAGTTGAGCCCGAGCTAAAGCTTCCTCTTAAAACGCGTTTTCGCACAAATGCGTGCGCGGGTGCTAAAAAGAGCAGCATCGGCATGCTTAGCACGTCGTTTGGTAGAAATCCACGTGCGCGTTCTGCCAAAAGCACCATTTGCATGCACATCTTGTGGTTTTGCAGAAAACTTCATCCGCGTCTACCTAAAGATGCATGTGCATGCTTAAAACGCGTTTTCGCACAAATCCGTGCGCGGGTGCTAAAAAGAGCAGCATCGGCATGCTTAGCACGTCGTTTGGTAGAAATCCACGTGCGCGTTCTGCCAAAAGCACCATTTGCATGCACATCTTGTGGTTTTGCAGAAAACTTCATCCGCGTCTACCAAAAGATGCATGTGCACGCTTAAAACGCGTTTTCGCACAAATCCGTGCGCGGGTGCTAAAAAGAGCAGCATCGGCATGCTTAGCACGTCGTTTGGTAGAAATCCACGTGCGCGTTCTGCAAAAAGCACCATTTGCATGCACATCTTGTGGTTTTGCAGAAAACTTCATCCGCGTCTACCAAAAGAGGCATGTGCATGCTTAAAACGCGTTTTCGCACAAATGCGTGCGCGGGTGCTAAAAAGAGCAGCATCGGCATGCTTAGCACGTCGTTTGGTAGAAATCCACGTGCGCGTTCTGCAAAAAGCACCATTTGCATGCACATCTTGTGGTTTTGCAGAAAACTTCATCCGCGTCTACCAAAAGATGCATGTGCATGCTTAAAACGCGTTTTCGCACAAATGCGTGCGCGGGTGCTAAAAAGAGCAGCATCGGCATGCTTAGCACGTCGTTTGGTAGAAGTCCACGTGCGCGTTCTGCCAAAAGCACCATTTGCATGCACATCTTGTGGTTTTGCAGAAAACTTCATCCGCGTCTACCAAAAGATGCATGTGCATGCTTAAAACGCGTTTTCGCTCAAATGCGTGTGCGGGTGCTAAAAAGAGCAGCATCGGCATGCTTAGCACGTCGTTTGGTAAAAATCCACGTGCGCGTTCTGCAAAAAGCACCATTTGCATGCACATCTTGTGGTTTTGCAGAAAACTTCATCCGCGTCTACCAAAAGATGCATGTGCATGCTTAAAACGCGTTTTCGCACAAATGCGCGCGCGGGTGCTAAAAAGAGCAGCATCGGCATGCTTAGCACGTCGTTTGGTAGAAATCCACGTGCGCGTTCTGCAAAAAGCACCATTTGCATGCACATCTTGTGGTTTTGCAGAAAACTTCATCCGCATCTACCAAAAGATGCATGTGCATGCTTAAAACGCGTTTTCGCACAAATGCGTGCGCGGGTGCTAAAAAGAGCAGCATCGGCATGCTTAGCACGTCGTTTGGTAGAAATCCACGTGCGCGTTCTGCCAAAAGCACCATTTGCATGCACATCTTGTGGTTTTGCAGAAAACTTCATCCGCGTCTACCAAAAGATGCATGTGCATGCTTAAAACGCGTTTTCGCACAAATGCGTGCGCGGGTGCTAAAAGGAGCAGCATCGGCATGCTTAGCACGTCGTTTGGTAGAAATCCACGTGCGCGTTCTGCCAAAAGCACCATTTGCATGCACATCTAGTGGTTTTGCAGAAAACTTCATCCGCGTCTACCAAAAGATGCATGTGCATGCTTAAAACGCGTTTTCGCACAAATCCGTGCGCGGGTGCTAAAAAGAGCAGCATCGGCATGCTTAGCACGTCGTTTGGTAGAAATCCACGTGCGCGTTCTGCCAAAAGCACCATTTGCATGCACATCTTGTGGTTTTGCAGAAAACTTCATCCGCGTCTACCAAAAGATGCATGTGCATGCGTAAAACGCGTTTTCGCACAAATCCGTGCGCGGGTGCTAAAAAGAGCAGCATCGGCATGCTTAGCACGTCGTTTGGTAGAAATCCACGTGCGCGTTCTGCCAAAAGCACCATTTGCATGCACATCTTGTGGTTTTGCAGAAAACTTCATCCGCGTCTACCAAAAGATGCATGTGCATGCTTAAAACGCGTTTTCGCACAAATCCGTGCGCGGGTGCTAAAAAGAGCAGCATCGGCATGCTTAGCACGTCGTTTGGTAGAAATCCACGTGCGCGTTCTGCCAAAAGCACCATTTGCATGCACATCTTGTGGTTTTGCAGAAAACTTCATCCGCGTCTACCTAAAGATGCATGTGCACGCTTAAAACGCGTTTTCGCACAAATGCGTGCGCGCGTGCTAAAAAGAGCAGCATCGGCATGCTTAGCACGTTGTTTGGTAGAAATCCACGTGCGCGTTCTGCCAAAAGCACCATTTGCATGCACATCTTGTGGTTTTGCAGAAAACTTCATCCGCGTCTACCAAAAGATGCATGTGCATGCTTAAAACGCGTTTTCGCTCAAATGCGTGTGCGGGTGCTAAAAGGAGCAGCATCGGCATGCTTAGCACGTCGTTTGGTAGAAATCCACGTGCGCGTTCTGCCAAAAGCACCATTTGCATGCACATCTTGTGGTTTTGCAGAAAACTTCATCCACGTCTACCAAAAGATGCATGTGCATGCTTAAAACGCGTTTTCGCACAAATCCGTGCGCGGGTGCTAAAAAGAGTAGCATCGGCATGCTTAGCACGTCGTTTCGTAGAAATCCACGTGCGCGTTCTGCCAAAAGCACCATTTGCATGCACATCTTGTGGTTTTGCAGAAAACTTCATCCGCGTCTACCAAAAGATGCATGTGCATGCTTAAAACGCGTTTTCGCACAAATCCGTGCGCGGGTGCTAAAAAGAGCAGCATCGGCATGCTTAGCACGTCGTTTCGTAGAAATCCACGTGCGCGTTCTGCCAAAAGCATCATCTGCATGCACATCTTGTGGTTTTGCAGAAAACTTCATCCGCGTCTACCAAAAGATGCATGTGCATGCTTAAAACGCGTTTTCGCACAAATGCGTGCGCGGGTGCTAAAAAGAGCAGCATCGGCATGCTTAGCACGTCGTTTGGTAGAAATCCACGTGCGCGTTCTGCCAAAAGAACCATTTGCAGGCACATCTTGTGGTTTTGCAGAAAACTTCATCCGCGTCTACCAAAAGATACATGTGCATGCTTAAAACGCGTTTTCGCACATATCCGTGCGCGGGTGCTAAAAAGAGCAGCATCGGCATGCTTAGCACGTCGTTTGGTAGAAATCCACGTGCGCGTTCTGCCAAAAGCACCATTTGCATGCACATCTTGTGGTTTTGCAGAAAACTTCATCCGCGTCTAACACAAGATGCATGTGCATGCTTAAAACGCGTTTTCGCACAAATCCATGCGCGGGTGCTAAAAAGAGCAGCATCGGCATGCTTAGCACGTCGTTTGGTAGAAATCCACGTGCGCGTTCTGCCAAAAGCACCATTTGCATGCACATCTTGTGGTTTTGCAGAAAACTTCATCCGCGTCTACCAAAAGATGCATGTGCATGCTTAAAGCGCGTTTTCGCACAAATACGTGCGCGGGTGCTAAAAAGAGCAGCATCGGCATGCTTAGCACGTCGTTTGGTAGAAATCCACGTGCGCGTTCTGCCAAAAGCACCATTTGCATGCACATCTTGTGGTTTTGCAGAAAACTTCATCCGCGTCTACCAAAAGATGCATGTGCATGCTTAAAACGCGTTTTCGCACAAATGCGTGCGCGGGTGCTAAAAAGAGCAGCATCGGCATGCTTAGCACGTCGTTTGGTAGAAATCCACGTGCGCGTTCTGCAAAAAGCACCATTTGCATGCACATCTTGTGGTTTTGCAGAAAACTTCATCCGCGTCTACCTAAAGATGCATGTGCATGCTTAAAACGCGTTTTCGCACAAATCCGTGCGCGGGTGCTAAAAAGAGCAGCATCGGCATGCTTAGCACGTCGTTTGGTAGAAATCCACGTGCGCGTTCTGCCAAAAGCACCATTTGCATGCACATCTTGTGGTTTTGCAAAAAACTTCATCCGCGTCTACCAAAAGATGCATGTGCATGCTTAAAACGCGTTTTCGCACAAATGCGTGCGCGGGTGCTAAAAAGAGCAGCATCGGCATGCTTAGCACGTCGTTTGGTAGAAATCCACGTGCGCGTTCTGCCAAAAGCACCATTTGCATGCACATCTTGTGGTTTTGCAGAAAACTTCATCCGCGTCTACCTAAAGATGCATGTGCATGCTTAAAACGCGTTTTCGCCAAAATCCGTGCGCGGGTGCTAAAAAGAGCAGCATCGGCATGCTTAGCACGTCGTTTGGTAGAAATCCACGTGCCCGTTCTGCCAAAAGCACCATTTGCATGCACATCTTGTGGTTTTGCAGAAAACTTCATCCGCGTCTACCAAAAGATGCATGTGCATGCTTAAAACGCGTTTTCGCACAAATGCGTGCGCGGGTGCTAAAAAGAGCAGCATCGGCATGCTTAGCACGTCGTTTGGTAGAAATCCACGTGCGCGTTCTGCCAAAAGCACCATTTGCATGCACATCTTGTGGTTTTGCAGAAAACTTCATCCGCGTCTACCAAAAGATGCATGTGCATTCTTAAAACGCGTTTTCGCACAAATCCGTGCGCGGGTGCTAAAAAGAGCAGCATCGGCATGCTTAGCACGTCGTTTGGTAGACATCCACGTGCGCGTTCTGCCAAAAGCACCATTTGCATGCACATCTTGTGGTTTTGCAGAAAACTTCATCCGCGTCTACCAAAAGATGCATGTGCATGCTTAAAACGCGTTTTCGCACAAATCCGTGCGCGGGTGCTAAAAAGAGCAGCATCGGCATGCTTAGCACGTCGTTTGGTAGAAATCCACGTGCGCGTTCTGCCAAAAGCACCATTTGCATGCACATCTTGTGGTTTTGCAGAAAACTTCATCCACGTCTACCAAAAGATGCATGTGCATGCTTAAAACGCGTTTTCGCACAAATCCGTGCGCGGGTGCTAAAAAGAGCAGCATCGGCATGCTTAGCACGTCGTTTGGTAGAAATCCACGTGCGCGTTCTGCCAAAAGCACCATTTGCATGCACATCTTGTGGTTTTGCAGAAAACTTCATCCGCGTCTACCAAAAGATGCATGTGCAAGCTTAAAACGCGTTTTCGCACAAATCCGTGCGCGGGTGCTAAAAAGAGCAGCATCGGCATGCTTAGCACGTCGTTTCGTAGAAATCCACGTGCGCGTTCTGCCAAAAGCATCATTTGCATGTACATCTTGTGGTTTTGCAGAAAACTTCATCCGCGTCTACCAAAAGATGCATGTGCATGCTTAAAACGCGTTTTCGCACAAATGCGTGCGCGGGTGCTAAAAAGAGCAGCATCGGCATGCTTAGCACGTCGTTTGGTAGAAATCCACGTGCGCGTTCTGCCAAAAGCACCATTTGCAGGCACATCTTGTGGTTTTGCAGAAAACTTCATCCGCGTCTACCAAAAGATACATGTGCATGCTTAAAACGCGTTTTCGCACAAATCCGTGCGCGGGTGCTAAAAAGAGCAGCATCGGCATGCTTAGCACGTCGTTTGGTAGAAATCCACGTGCGCGTTCTGCCAAAAGCACCATTTGCATGCACATCTTGTGGTTTTGCAGAAAACTTCATCCGCGTCTAACACAAGATGCATGTGCATGCTTAAAACGCGTTTTCGCACAAATCCGTGCGCGGGTGCTAAAGAGAGCAGCATCGGCATGCTTAGCACGTCGTTTGGTAGAAATCCACGTGCGCATTCTGCCAAAAGCACCATTTGCATGCACATCTTGTGGTTTTGCAGAAAACTTCATCCGCGTCTACCAAAAGATGCATGTGCATGCTTAAAACGCGTTTTCGCACAAATGCGTGCGCGGGTGCTAAAAAGAGCAGCATCGGCATGCTTAGCACGTCGTTTGGTAGAAATCCACGTGCGCGTTCTGCAAAAAGCACCATTTGCATGCACATCTTGTGGTTTTGCAGAAAACTTCATCCGCGTCTACCAAAAGATGCATGTGCATGCTTAAGAGGAAGCTTTAGCTTGGGTGCTCCTATATAAATACATGTAAAAGGAGAATTCGTTTTTCTCGGCAACCACTGCACTAAATTTGACGGGGTTTGCTGCATTTAAAAGAAAAGCTTAAACTCTAGTGACTGTTGGTTTCGAATTTTCGATTTAGGTCGTCAAATTTTTGTAAAAATTTGGCAAATATCGCAAATTTTCAGAAAACGAAACTATCAAGTTTACAACTCCGTAACTCAGCAAGAAAAAATCATATCGCAATTCTGTAAATTGTACCTGATAGCACATCTAAAGCGGACAAAATTGATATGTTACATATGAACCTCAAAAAATGGAGTAATGTGTATTTACAACTTTTGCAGAACCTTCGTAAACAACGTAACAAATTCACGTAAGATGTAAACTGACATATCAAATTTGTGCGCTTTGAATGGTCTAATGGATGCCGTTTACAGAATCGCGATATCTGTTCTTGATGCAGAGCTATTAGCTTGTAAACTTCGTGCTTCTATTTTTTTCATACGTCTGAATTTTTGAAAATCCTTTTAACAAAATTCAAGCCCTAAATCAAAATTCCGCTTCCAACAGTCACTAGAATTTAACTTTCTCTCTCAAATGCAACAAATTTTATTAAAATCGGTCCAGAGGTTATCTCAGAAAAACGCTTTTGCGTTTTTACATGTATTTGAATAGGCCGCGTTGGAGTTGAGCCCGAGCTAAAGCTTCCTCTTAAAACGCGTTTTCGCACAAATGCGTGCGCGGGTGCTAAAAAGAGCAGCATCGGCATGCTTAGCACGTCGTTTGGTAGAAATCCACGTGCGCGTTCTGCCAAAAGCACCATTTGCATGCACATCTTGTGGTTTTGCAGAAAACTTCATCCGCGTCTACCAAAAGATGCATGTGCATGCTTAAAACGCGTTTTCGCACAATCCGTGCGCGGGTGCTAAAAAGAGCAGCATCGGCATGCTTAGCGCGTCGTTTGGTAGAAATCCACGTGCGCGTTCTGCCAAAAGCACCATTTGCATGCACATTTGTGGTTTTGCAGAAAACTTCATCCGCGTCTACCAAAAGATGCATGTGCATGCTTAAAAGGGCGTTTTCGCACAAATCCGTGCGCGGGTGCTAAAACGAGCAGCATCGGTATGCTTAGCACGTCGTTTGGTAGAAATCCACGTGCGCGTTCTGCAAAAAGCACCATTTGCATGAAACATCTTGTGGTTTTGCAGAAAACTTCATCCGCGTCTACCAAAAGATGCATGTGCATGCTTAAAACGCGTTTTCGCACAAATGCGTGCGCGGGTGCTAAAAAGAGCAGCATCGGCATGCTTAGCACGTCGTTTGGTAGAATCCACGTGCGCGTTCTGCAAAAAGCACCATTTGCATGCACATCTTGTGGTTTTGCAGAAAACTTCATCCGCGTCTACCAAAAGATGCATGTGCATGCTTTAAAACGCGTTTTCGCACAAATGCGTGCGCGGGTGCTAAAAAGAGCAGCATCGGCATGCTTAGCACGTCGTTTGGTAGAAATCCACGTGCGCGTTCTGCAAAAAGCACCATTTGCATGCACATCTGTGGTTTTGCAGAAAACTTCATCCGCGTCTACCAAAAGATGCATGTGCATGCTTAAAACGCGTTTTCTCACAAATCCGTGCGCGGGTGCTAAAAAGAGCAGCATCGGCATGCCTAGCACGTCGTTTGGTAGAAATCCACGTGCGCGTTCTGCCAAAAGCACCATTTGCATGCACATCTTGTGGTTTTGCAGAACACTTCATCCGCGTCTACCAAAAGATGCATGTGCATGCTTAAAACGCGTTTTCGCACAAATCCGTGCGCGGGTGCTAAAAGAGCAGCATCGGCATGCTTAGCACGTCGTTTGGTAGAAATCCACGTGCGCGTTCTGCAAAAAGCACCATTTGCATGCACATCTTGTGGTTTTGCAGAAAACTTCATCCGCGTCTACCAAAAGATGCATGTGCATGCTTAAAACGCGTTTTCGCACAAATGCGCGCGCGGGTGCTAAAAAGAGCAGGAGCAGCATCGGCATGCTTAGCACGTCGTTTGGTAGAAATCCACGTGCGCGTTCTGCAAAAAGCACCATTTGCATGCACATCTTGTGGTTTTGCAGAAAACTTCATCCGCGTCTACCAAAAGATGCATGTGCATGCTTAAAAGGCGTTTTCGCACAAATCCGTGCGCGGGTGCTAAAACGAGCAGCATCGGTATGCTTAGCACGTCGTTTGGTAGAAATCCACGTGCGCGTTCTGCAAAAAGCACCATTTGCATGAACATCTTGTGGTTTTGCAGAAAACTTCATCCGCGTCTACCAAAAGATGCATGTGCATGCTTAAAACGCGTTTTCGCACAAATGCGTGCGCGGGTGCTAAAAAGAGCAGCATCGGCATGCTTAGCACGTCGTTTGGTAGAAATCCACGTGCGCGTTCTGCAAAAAGCACCATTTGCATGCACATCTTGTGGTTTTGCAGAAAACTTCATCCGCGTCTACCAAAAGATGCATGTGCATGCTTAAAACGCGTTTTCGCACAAATGCGTGCGCGGGTGCTAAAAAGAGCAGCATCGGCATGCTTAGCACGTCGTTTGGTAGAAATCCACGTGCGCGTTCTGCAAAAAGCACCATTTGCATGCACATATTGTGGTTTTGCAGAAAACTTTATCCGCGTCTACCAAAAGATGCATGTGCATGCTTAAAACGCGTTTTCTCACAAATCCGTGCGCGGGTGCTAAAAAGAGCAGCATCGGCATGCTTAGCACGTCGTTTGGTAGAAATCCACGTGCGCGTTCTGCCAAAAGCACCATTTGCATGCACATCTTGTGGTTTTGCAGAACACTTCATCCGCGTCTACCAAAAGATGCATGTGCATGCTTAAAACGCGTTTTCGCACAAATCCGTGCGCGGGTGCTAAAAAGAGCAGCATCGGCATGCTTAGCACGTCGTTTGGTAGAAATCCACGTGCGCGTTCTGCAAAAAGCACCATTTGCATGCACATCTTGTGGTTTTGCAGAAAACTTCATCCGCGTCTACCAAAAGATGCATGTGCATGCTTAAAACGCGTTTTCGCACAAATGCGCGCGCGGGTGCTAAAAAGAGCAGCATCGGCATGCTTAGCACGTCGTTTGGTAGAAATCCACGTGCGCGTTCTGCAAAAAGCACCATTTGCATGCACATCTTGTGGTTTTGCAGAAAACTTCATCCGCATCTACCAAAAGATGCATGTGCATGCTTAAAACGCGTTTTCGCACAAATGCGTGCGCGGGTGCTAAAAAGAGCAGCATCGGCATGCTTAGCACGTCGTTTGGTAGAAATCCACGTGCGCGTTCTGCCAAAAGCACCATTTGCATGCACATCTTGTGGTTTTGCAGAAAACTTCATCCGCGTCTACCAAAAGATGCATGTGCATGCTTAAAACGCGTTTTCGCACAAATGCGTGCGCGGGTGCTAAAAAGAGCAGCATCGGCATGCTTAGCACGTCGTTTGGTAGAAATCCACGTGCGCGTTCTGCCAAAAGCACCATTTGCATGCACATCTTGTGGTTTTGCAGAAAACTTCATCCGCGTCTACCAAAAGATGCATGTGCATGCTTAAAAGGCGTTTTCGCACAAATCCGTGCGCGGGTGCTAAAACGAGCAGCATCGGTATGCTTAGCACGTCGTTTGGTAGAAATCCACGTGCGCGTTCTGCAAAAAGCACCATTTGCATGAACATCTTGTGGTTTTGCAGAAAACTTCATCCGCGTCTACCAAAAGATGCATGTGCATGCTTAAAACGCGTTTTCGCACAAATGCGTGCGCGGGTGCTAAAAAGAGCAGCATCGGCATGCTTAGCACGTCGTTTGGTAGAAATCCACGTGCGCGTTCTGCAAAAAGCACCATTTGCATGCACATCTTGTGGTTTTGCAGAAAACTTCATCCGCGTCTACCAAAAGATGCATGTGCATGCTTAAAACGCGTTTTCGCACAAATGCGTGCGCGGGTGCTAAAAAGAGCAGCATCGGCATGCTTAGCACGTCGTTTGGTAGAAATCCACGTGCGCGTTCTGCAAAAAGCACCATTTGCATGCACATCTTGTGGTTTTGCAGAAAACTTCATCCGCGTCTACCAAAAGATGCATGTGCATGCTTAAAACGCGTTTTCCTCACAAATCCGTGCGCGGGTGCTAAAAAGAGCAGCATCGGCATGCTTAGCACGTCGTTTGGTAGAAATCCACGTGCGCGTTCTGCCAAAAGCACCATTTGCATGCACATCTTGTGGTTTTGCAGAACACTTCATCCGCGTCTACCAAAAGATGCATGTGCATGCTTAAAACGCGTTTTCGCACAAATCCGTGCGCGGGTGCTAAAAAGAGCAGCATCGGCATGCTTAGCACGTCGTTTGGTAGAAATCCACGTGCGCGTTCTGCAAAAAGCACCATTTGCATGCACATCTTGTGGTTTTGCAGAAAACTTCATCCGCGTCTACCAAAAGATGCATGTGCATGCTTAAAACGCGTTTTCGCACAAATGCGCGCGCGGGTGCTAAAAAGAGCAGCATCGGCATGCTTAGCACGTCGTTTGGTAGAAATCCACGTGCGCGTTCTGCAAAAAAGCACCATTTGCATGCACATCTTGTGGTTTTGCAGAAAACTTCATCCGCATCTACCAAAAGATGCATGTGCATGCTTAAAACGCGTTTTCGCACAAATGCGTGCGCGGGTGCTAAAAAGAGCAGCATCGGCATGCTTAGCACGTCGTTTGGTAGAAATCCACGTGCGCGTTCTGCCAAAAGCACCATTTGCATGCACATCTTGTGGTTTTGCAGAAAACTTCATCCGCGTCTACCAAAAGATGCATGTGCATGCTTAAAACGCGTTTTCGCACAAATGCGTGCGCGGGTGCTAAAAGGAGCAGCATCGGCATGCTTAGCACGTCGTTTGGTAGAAATCCACGTGCGCGTTCTGCCAAAAGCACCATTTGCATGCACATCTTGTGGTTTTGCAGAAAACTTCATCCGCGTCTACCAAAAGATGCATGTGCATGCTTAAAACGCGTTTTCGCACAAATGCGCGCGCGGGTGCTAAAAAGAGCAGCATCGGCATGCTTAGCACGTCGTTTGGTAGAAATCCACGTGCGCGTTCTGCAAAAAGCACCATTTGCATGCACATCTTGTGGTTTTGCAGAAAACTTCATCCGCATCTACCAAAAGATGCATGTGCATGCTTAAAACGCGTTTTCGCACAAATGCGTGCGCGGGTGCTAAAAAGAGCAGCATCGGCATGCTTAGCATGTCGTTTGGTAGAAATCCACGTGCGCGTTCTGCCAAAAGCACCATTTGCATGCACATCTTGTGGTTTTGCAGAAAACTTAATCCGCGTCTACCTAAAGATGCATGTGCATGCTTAAAACGCGTTTTCGCACAAATCCGTGCGCGGGTGCTAAAAAGAGCAGCATCGGCATGCTTAGCACGTCGTTTGGTAGAAATCCACGTGCGCGTTCTGCCAAAAGCACCATTTGCATGCACATCTTGTGGTTTTGCAGAAAACTTCATCCGCGTCTACCAAAAGATGCATGTGCATGCTTAAAACGCGTTTTCGCACAAATGCGTGCGCGGGTGCTAAAAAGAGCAGCATCGGCATGCTTAGCACGTCGTTTGGTAGAAATCCACGTGCGCGTTCTGCCAAAAGCACCATTTGCATGCACATCTTGTGGTTTTGCAGAAAACTTCATCCGCGTCTACCAAAAGATGCATGTGCATTCTTAAAACGCGTTTTCGCACAAATCCGTGCGCGGGTGCTAAAAAGAGCAGCATCGGCATGCTTAGCACGTCGTTTGGTAGACATCCACGTGCGCGTTCTGCCAAAAGCACCATTTGCATGCACATCTTGTGGTTTTGCAGAAAACTTCATCCGCGTCTACCAAAAGATGCATGTGCATGCTTAAAACGCGTTTTCGCACAAATCCGTGCGCGGGTGCTAAAAGAGCAGCATCGGCATGCTTAGCACGTCGTTTGGTAGAAATCCACGTGCGCGTTCTGCCAAAAGCACCATTTGCATGCACATCTTGTGGTTTTGCAGAAAACTTCATCCACGTCTACCAAAAGATGCATGTGCATGCTTAAAACGCGTTTTCGCACAAATCCGTGCGCGGGTGCTAAAAAGAGCAGCATCGGCATGCTTAGCACGTCGTTTGGTAGAAATCCACGTGCGCGTTCTGCCAAAAGCACCATTTGCATGCACATCTTGTGGTTTTGCAGAAAACTTCATCCGCGTCTACCAAAAGATGCATGTGCATGCTTAAAACGCGTTTTCGCACAAATCCGTGCGCGGGTGCTAAAAAGAGCAGCATCGGCATGCTTAGCACGTCGTTTCGTAGAAATCCACGTGCGCGTTCTGCCAAAAGCATCATTTGCATGCACATCTTGTGGTTTTGCAGAAAACTTCATCCGCGTCTACCAAAAGATGCATGTGCATGCTTAAAACGCGTTTTCGCACAAATGCGTGCGCGGGTGCTAAAAAGAGCAGCATCGGCATGCTTAGCACGTCGTTTGGTAGAAATCCACGTGCGCGTTCTGCCAAAAGCACCATTTGCAGGCACATCTTGTGGTTTTGCAGAAAACTTCATCCGCGTCTACCAAAAGATACATGTGCATGCTTAAAACGCGTTTTCGCACAAATCCGTGCGCGGGTGCTAAAAAGAGCAGCATCGGCATGCTTAGCACGTCGTTTGGTAGAAATCCACGTGCGCGTTCTGCCAAAAGCACCATTTGCATGCACATCTTGTGGTTTTGCAGAAAACTTCATCCGCGTCTAACACAAGATGCATGTGCATGCTTAAAACGCGTTTTCGCACAAATCCGTGCGCGGGTGCTAAAAAGAGCAGCATCGGCATGCTTAGCACGTCGTTTGGTAGAAATCCACGTGCGCATTCTGCCAAAAGCACCATTTGCATGCACATCTTGTGGTTTTGCAGAAAACTTCATCCGCGTCTACCAAAAGATGCATGTGCATGCTTAAAACGCGTTTTCGCACAAATGCGTGCGCGGGTGCTAAAAAGAGCAGCATCGGCATGCTTAGCACGTCGTTTGGTAGAAATCCACGTGCGCGTTCTGCAAAAAGCACCATTTGCATGCACATCTTGTGGTTTTGCAGAAAACTTCATCCGCGTCTACCAAAAGATGCATGTGCATGCTTAAGAGGAAGCTTTAGCTTGGGTGCTCCTATATAAATACATGTAAAAGGAGAATTCGTTTTTCTCGGCAACCACTGCACTAAATTTGACGGGGTTTGCTGCATTTAAAAGAAAAGCTTAAACTCTAGTGACTCTTGGTTTCGAATTTTCGATTTAGGTCGTCAAATTTTTGTAAAAATTTGGCAAATATCGCAAATTTTCAGAAAACGAAACTATCAAGTTTACAACTCCGTAACTCAGCAAGAAAAAATCATATCGCCATTCTGTAAATTGTACCTGATAGCACATCTAAAGCGGACAAAATTGATATGTTACATATGAACCTCAAAAAAGGGAGTAATGTGTATTTACAACTTTTGCAGAACCTTCGTAAACAACGTAACAAGTTCACGTAAGATGTAAACTGACATATCAAATTTGTGCGCTTTGAATGGTCTAATGGATGCCGTTTACAGAATCGCGATATCTGTTCTTGATGCAGAGCTATTAGCTTGTAAACTTCGTGCTTCTATTTTTTTCATACGTCTGAATTTTCGAAAATCCTTTTAACAAAATTCAAGCCCTAAATCAAAATTCCGCTTCCAACAGTCACTAGAATTTAACTTTCTCTCTCAAATGCAACAAATTTTATTAAAATCGGTCTAGAGGTTATCTCAGAAAAACGCTTTTGCGTTTTTACATGTATTTGAATAGGCCGCGTTGGAGTTGAGCCCGAGCTAAAGCTTCCTCTTAAAACGCGTTTTCGCACAAATGCGTGCGCGGGTGCTAAAAAGAGCAGCATCGGCATGCTTAGCACGTCGTTTGGTAGAAATCCACGTGCGCGTTCTGCCAAAAGCACCATTTGCATGCACATCTTGTGGTTTTGCAGAAAACTTCATCCGCGTCTACCTAAAGATGCATGTGCATGCTTAAAACGCGTTTTCGCACAAATCCGTGCGCGGGTGCTAAAAAGAGCAGCATCGGCATGCTTAGCACGTCGTTTGGTAGAAATCCACGTGCGCGTTCTGCCAAAAGCACCATTTGCATGCACATCTTGTGGTTTTGCAGAAAACTTCATCCGCGTCTACCAAAAGATGCATGTGCACGCTTAAAACGCGTTTTCGCACAAATCCGTGCGCGGGTGCTAAAAAGAGCAGCATCGGCATGCTTAGCACGTCGTTTGGTAGAAATCCACGTGCGCGTTCTGCAAAAAGCACCATTTGCATGCACATCTTGTGGTTTTGCAGAAAACTTCATCCGCGTCTACCAAAAGAGGCATGTGCATGCTTAAAACGCGTTTTCGCACAAATGCGTGCGCGGGTGCTAAAAAGAGCAGCATCGGCATGCTTAGCACGTCGTTTGGTAGAAATCCACGTGCGCGTTCTGCAAAAAGCACCATTTGCATGCACATCTTGTGGTTTTGCAGAAAACTTCATCCGCGTCTACCAAAAGATGCATGTGCATGCTTAAAACGCGTTTTCGCACAAATGCGTGCGCGGGTGCTAAAAAGAGCAGCATCGGCATGCTTAGCACGTCGTTTGGTAGAAGTCCACGTGCGCGTTCTGCCAAAAGCACCATTTGCATGCACATCTTGTGGTTTTGCAGAAAACTTCATCCGCGTCTACCAAAAGATGCATGTGCATGCTTAAAACGCGTTTTCGCTCAAATGCGTGTGCGGGTGCTAAAAAGAGCAGCATCGGCATGCTTAGCACGTCGTTTGGTAAAAATCCACGTGCGCGTTCTGCAAAAAGCACCATTTGCATGCACATCTTGTGGTTTTGCAGAAAACTTCATCCGCGTCTACCAAAAGATGCATGTGCATGCTTAAAACGCGTTTTCGCACAAATGCGCGCGCGGGTGCTAAAAAGAGCAGCATCGGCATGCTTAGCACGTCGTTTGGTAGAAATCCACGTGCGCGTTCTGCAAAAAGCACCATTTGCATGCACATCTTGTGGTTTTGCAGAAAACTTCATCCGCATCTACCAAAAGATGCATGTGCATGCTTAAAACGCGTTTTCGCACAAATGCGTGCGCGGGTGCTAAAAAGAGCAGCATCGGCATGCTTAGCACGTCGTTTGGTAGAAATCCACGTGCGCGTTCTGCCAAAAGCACCATTTGCATGCACATCTTGTGGTTTTGCAGAAAACTTCATCCGCGTCTACCAAAAGATGCATGTGCATGCTTAAAACGCGTTTTCGCACAAATGCGTGCGCGGGTGCTAAAAGGAGCAGCATCGGCATGCTTAGCACGTCGTTTGGTAGAAATCCACGTGCGCGTTCTGCCAAAAGCACCATTTGCATGCACATCTAGTGGTTTTGCAGAAAACTTCATCCGCGTCTACCAAAAGATGCATGTGCATGCTTAAAACGCGTTTTCGCACAAATCCGTGCGCGGGTGCTAAAAAGAGCAGCATCGGCATGCTTAGCACGTCGTTTGGTAGAAATCCACGTGCGCGTTCTGCCAAAAGCACCATTTGCATGCACATCTTGTGGTTTTGCAGAAAACTTCATCCGCGTCTACCAAAAGATGCATGTGCATGCGTAAAACGCGTTTTCGCACAAATCCGTGCGCGGGTGCTAAAAAGAGCAGCATCGGCATGCTTAGCACGTCGTTTGGTAGAAATCCACGTGCGCGTTCTGCCAAAAGCACCATTTGCATGCACATCTTGTGGTTTTGCAGAAAACTTCATCCGCGTCTACCAAAAGATGCATGTGCATGCTTAAAACGCGTTTTCGCACAAATCCGTGCGCGGGTGCTAAAAAGAGCAGCATCGGCATGCTTAGCACGTCGTTTGGTAGAAATCCACGTGCGCGTTCTGCCAAAAGCACCATTTGCATGCACATCTTGTGGTTTTGCAGAAAACTTCATCCGCGTCTACCTAAAGATGCATGTGCACGCTTAAAACGCGTTTTCGCACAAATCCGTGCGCGGGTGCTAAAAAGAGCAGCATCGGCATGCTTAGCACGTCGTTTGGTAGAAATCCACGTGCGCGTTCTGCAAAAAGCACCATTTGCATGCACATCTTGCGGTTTTGCAGAAAACTTCATCCGCGTCTACCAAAAGAGGCATGTGCATGCTTAAAACGCGTTTTCGCACAAATGCGTGCGCGGGTGCTAAAAAGAGCAGCATCGGCATGCTTAGCACGTCGTTTGGTAGAAATCCACGTGCGCGTTCTGCAAAAAGCACCATTTGCATGCACATCTTGTGGTTTTGCAGAAAACTTCATCCGCGTCTACCAAAAGATGCATGTGCATGCTTAAAACGCGTTTTCGCACAAATGCGTGCGCGCGTGCTAAAAAGAGCAGCATCGGCATGCTTAGCACGTTGTTTGGTAGAAATCCACGTGCGCGTTCTGCCAAAAGCACCATTTGCATGCACATCTTGTGGTTTTGCAGAAAACTTCATCCGCGTCTACCAAAAGATGCATGTGCATGCTTAAAACGCGTTTTCGCTCAAATGCGTGTGCGGGTGCTAAAAGGAGCAGCATCGGCATGCTTAGCACGTCGTTGGTAGAAATCCACGTGCGCGTTCTGCCAAAAGCACCATTTGCATGCACATCTTGTGGTTTTGCAGAAAACTTCATCCACGTCTACCAAAAGATGCATGTGCATGCTTAAAACGCGTTTTCGCACAAATCCGTGCGCGGGTGCTAAAAAGAGTAGCATCGGCATGCTTAGCACGTCGTTTCGTAGAAATCCACGTGCGCGTTCTGCCAAAAGCACCATTTGCATGCACATCTTGTGGTTTTGCAGAAAACTTCATCCGCGTCTACCAAAAGATGCATGTGCATGCTTAAAACGCGTTTTCGCACAAATCCGTGCGCGGGTGCTAAAAAGAGCAGCATCGGCATGCTTAGCACGTCGTTTCGTAGAAATCCACGTGCGCGTTCTGCCAAAAGCATCATCTGCATGCACATCTTGTGGTTTTGCAGAAAACTTCATCCGCGTCTACCAAAAGATGCATGTGCATGCTTAAAACGCGTTTTCGCACAAATGCGTGCGCGGGTGCTAAAAAGAGCAGCATCGGCATGCTTAGCACGTCGTTTGGTAGAAATCCACGTGCGCGTTCTGCCAAAAGCACCATTTGCAGGCACATCTTGTGGTTTTGCAGAAAACTTCATCCGCGTCTACCAAAAGATACATGTGCATGCTTAAAACGCGTTTTCGCACATATCCGTGCGCGGGTGCTAAAAAGAGCAGCATCGGCATGCTTAGCACGTCGTTTGGTAGAAATCCACGTGCGCGTTCTGCCAAAAGCACCATTTGCATGCACATCTTGTGGTTTTGCAGAAAACTTCATCCGCGTCTAACACAAGATGCATGTGCATGCTTAAAACGCGTTTTCGCACAAATCCATGCGCGGGTGCTAAAAAGAGCAGCATCGGCATGCTTAGCACGTCGTTTGGTAGAAATCCACGTGCGCGTTCTGCCAAAAGCACCATTTGCATGCACATCTTGTGGTTTTGCAGAAAACTTCATCCGCGTCTACCAAAAGATGCATGTGCATGCTTAAAACGCGTTTTCGCACAAATACGTGCGCGGGTGCTAAAAAGAGCAGCATCGGCATGCTTAGCACGTCGTTTGGTAGAAATCCACGTGCGCGTTCTGCCAAAAGCACCATTTGCATGCACATCTTGTGGTTTTGCAGAAAACTTCATCCGCGTCTACCAAAAGATGCATGTGCATGCTTAAAACGCGTTTTCGCACAAATGCGTGCGCGGGTGCTAAAAAGAGCAGCATCGGCATGCTTAGCACGTCGTTTGGTAGAAATCCACGTGCGCGTTCTGCAAAAAGCACCATTTGCATGCACATCTTGTGGTTTTGCAGAAAACTTCATCCGCGTCTACCTAAAGATGCATGTGCATGCTTAAAACGCGTTTTCGCACAAATCCGTGCGCGGGTGCTAAAAAGAGCAGCATCGGCATGCTTAGCACGTCGTTTGGTAGAAATCCACGTGCGCGTTCTGCCAAAAGCACCATTTGCATGCACATCTTGTGGTTTTGCAAAAAACTTCATCCGCGTCTACCAAAAGATGCATGTGCATGCTTAAAACGCGTTTTCGCACAAATGCGTGCGCGGGTGCTAAAAAGAGCAGCATCGGCATGCTTAGCACGTCGTTTGGTAGAAATCCACGTGCGCGTTCTGCAAAAAGCACCATTTGCATGCACATCTTGTGGTTTTGCAGAAAACTTCATCCGCGTCTACCTAAAGATGCATGTGCATGCTTAAAACGCGTTTTCGCACAAATCCGTGCGCGGGTGCTAAAAAGAGCAGCATCGGCATGCTTAGCACGTCGTTTGGTAGAAATCCACGTGCGCGTTCTGCCAAAAGCACCATTTGCATGCACATCTTGTGGTTTTGCAAAAAACTTCATCCGCGTCTACCAAAAGATGCATGTGCATGCTTAAAACGCGTTTTCGCACAAATGCGTGCGCGGGTGCTAAAAAGAGCAGCATCGGCATGCTTAGCACGTCGTTTGGTAGAAATCCACGTGCGCGTTCTGCCAAAAGCACCATTTGCATGCACATCTTGTGGTTTTGCAGAAAACTTCATCCGCGTCTACCTAAAGATGCATGTGCATGCTTAAAACGCGTTTTCGCAAAAATCCGTGCGCGGGTGCTAAAAAGAGCAGCATCGGCATGCTTAGCACGTCGTTTGGTAGAAATCCACGTGCCCGTTCTGCCAAAAGCACCATTTGCATGCACATCTTGTGGTTTTGCAGAAAACTTCATCCGCGTCTACCAAAAGATGCATGTGCATGCTTAAAACGCGTTTTCGCACAAATGCGTGCGCGGGTGCTAAAAAGAGCAGCATCGGCATGCTTAGCACGTCGTTTGGTAGAAATCCACGTGCGCGTTCTGCCAAAAGCACCATTTGCATGCACATCTTGTGGTTTTGCAGAAAACTTCATCCGCGTCTACCAAAAGATGCATGTGCATTCTTAAAACGCGTTTTCGCACAAATCCGTGCGCGGGTGCTAAAAAGAGCAGCATCGGCATGCTTAGCACGTCGTTTGGTAGACATCCACGTGCGCGTTCTGCCAAAAGCACCATTTGCATGCACATCTTGTGGTTTTGCAGAAAACTTCATCCGCGTCTACCAAAAGATGCATGTGCATGCTTAAAACGCGTTTTCGCACAAATCCGTGCGCGGGTGCTAAAAAGAGCAGCATCGGCATGCTTAGCACGTCGTTTGGTAGAAATCCACGTGCGCGTTCTGCCAAAAGCACCATTTGCATGCACATCTTGTGGTTTTGCAGAAAACTTCATCCACGTCTACCAAAAGATGCATGTGCATGCTTAAAACGCGTTTTCGCACAAATCCGTGCGCGGGTGCTAAAAAGAGCAGCATCGGCATGCTTAGCACGTCGTTTGGTAGAAATCCACGTGCGCGTTCTGCCAAAAGCACCATTTGCATGCACATCTTGTGGTTTTGCAGAAAACTTCATCCGCGTCTACCAAAAGATGCATGTGCAAGCTTAAAACGCGTTTTCGCACAAATCCGTGCGCGGGTGCTAAAAAGAGCAGCATCGGCATGCTTAGCACGTCGTTTCGTAGAAATCCACGTGCGCGTTCTGCCAAAAGCATCATTTGCATGTACATCTTGTGGTTTTGCAGAAAACTTCATCCGCGTCTACCAAAAGATGCATGTGCATGCTTAAAACGCGTTTTCGCACAAATGCGTGCGCGGGTGCTAAAAAGAGCAGCATCGGCATGCTTAGCACGTCGTTTGGTAGAAATCCACGTGCGCGTTCTGCCAAAAGCACCATTTGCAGGCACATCTTGTGGTTTTGCAGAAAACTTCATCCGCGTCTACCAAAAGATACATGTGCATGCTTAAAACGCGTTTTCGCACAAATCCGTGCGCGGGTGCTAAAAAGAGCAGCATCGGCATGCTTAGCACGTCGTTTGGTAGAAATCCACGTGCGCGTTCTGCCAAAAGCACCATTTGCATGCACATCTTGTGGTTTTGCAGAAAACTTCATCCGCGTCTAACACAAGATGCATGTGCATGCTTAAAACGCGTTTTCGCACAAATCCGTGCGCGGGTGCTAAAGAGAGCAGCATCGGCATGCTTAGCACGTCGTTTGGTAGAAATCCACGTGCGCATTCTGCCAAAAGCACCATTTGCATGCACATCTTGTGGTTTTGCAGAAAACTTCATCCGCGTCTACCAAAAGATGCATGTGCATGCTTAAAACGCGTTTTCGCACAAATGCGTGCGCGGGTGCTAAAAAGAGCAGCATCGGCATGCTTAGCACGTCGTTTGGTAGAAATCCACGTGCGCGTTCTGCAAAAAGCACCATTTGCATGCACATCTTGTGGTTTTGCAGAAAACTTCATCCGCGTCTACCAAAAGATGCATGTGCATGCTTAAGAGGAAGCTTTAGCTTGGGTGCTCCTATATAAATACATGTAAAAGGAGAATTCGTTTTTCTCGGCAACCACTGCACTAAATTTGACGGGGTTTGCTGCATTTAAAAGAAAAGCTTAAACTCTAGTGACTGTTGGTTTCGAATTTTCGATTTAGGTCGTCAAATTTTTGTAAAAATTTGGCAAATATCGCAAATTTTCAGAAAACGAAACTATCAAGTTTACAACTCCGTAACTCAGCAAGAAAAAATCATATCGCAATTCTGTAAATTGTACCTGATAGCACATCTAAAGCGGACAAAATTGATATGTTACATATGAACCTCAAAAAATGGAGTAATGTGTATTTACAACTTTTGCAGAACCTTCGTAAACAACGTAACAAATTCACGTAAGATGTAAACTGACATATCAAATTTGTGCGCTTTGAATGGTCTAATGGATGCCGTTTACAGAATCGCGATATCTGTTCTTGATGCAGAGCTATTAGCTTGTAAACTTCGTGCTTCTATTTTTTTCATACGTCTGAATTTTTGAAAATCCTTTTAACAAAATTCAAGCCCTAAATCAAAATTCCGCTTCCAACAGTCACTAGAATTTAACTTTCTCTCTCAAATGCAACAAATTTTATTAAAATCGGTCCAGAGGTTATGTCAGAAAAACGCTTTTGCGTTTTTACATGTATTTGAATAGGCCGCGTTGGAGTTGAGCCCGAGCTAAAGCTTCCTCTTAAAACGCGTTTTCGCACAAATGCGTGCGCGGGTGCTAAAAAGAGCAGCATCGGCATGCTTAGCACGTCGTTTGGTAGAAATCCACGTGCGCGTTCTGCCAAAAGCACCATTTGCATGCACATCTTGTGGTTTTGCAGAAAACTTCATCCGCGTCTACCAAAAGATGCATGTGCATGCTTAAAATGCGTTTTCGCACAAATCCGTGCGCGGGTGCTAAAAAGAGCAGCATCGGCATGCTTAGCACGTCGTTTGGTAGAAATCCACGTGCGCGTTCTGCCAAAAGCACCATTTGCATGCACATCTTGTGGTTTTGCAGAAAACTTCATCCGCGTCTACCAAAAGATGCATGTGCATGCTTAAAACGCGTTTTCGCACAAATCCGTGCGCGGGTGCAAAAAAAAGCAGCATCGGCATGCTTAGCACGTCGTTTGGTAGAAATCCACGTGCGCGTTCTGCCAAAAGCACCATTTGCATGCACATCTTGTGGTTTTGCAGAAAACTTCATCCGCGTCTACCAAAAGATGCATGTGCATGCTTAAAACGCGTTTTCGCACAAATCCGTGCGCGGGTGCTAAAAAGAGCAGCATCGGCATGCTTAGCGCGTCGTTTGGTAGAAATCCACGTGCGCGTTCTGCCAAAAGCACCATTTGCATGCACATCTTGTGGTTTTGCAGAAAACTTCATCCGCGTCTACCAAAAGATGCATGTGCATGCTTAAAAGGCGTTTTCGCACAAATCCGTGCGCGGGTGCTAAAACGAGCAGCATCGGTATGCTTAGCACGTCGTTTGGTAGAAATCCACGTGCGCGTTCTGCAAAAAGCACCATTTGCATGAACATCTTGTGGTTTTGCAGAAAACTTCATCCGCGTCTACCAAAAGATGCATGTGCATACTTAAAACGCGTTTTCGCACAAATGCGTGCGCGGGTGCTAAAAAGAGCAGCATCGGCATGCTTAGCACGTCGTTTGGTAGAAATCCACGTGCGCGTTCTGCAAAAAGCACCATTTGCATGCACATCTTGTGGTTTTGCAGAAAACTTCATCCGCGTCTACCAAAAGATGCATGTGCATGCTTAAAACGCGTTTTCGCACAAATGCGTGCGCGGGTGCTAAAAAGAGCAGCATCGGCATGCTTAGCACGTCGTTTGGTAGAAATCCACGTGCGCGTTCTGCAAAAAGCACCATTTGCATGCACATCTTGTGGTTTTGCAGAAAACTTCATCCGCGTCTACCAAAAGATGCATGTGCATGCTTAAAACGCGTTTTCTCACAAATCCGTGCGCGGGTGCTAAAAAGAGCAGCATCGGCATGCTTAGCACGTCGTTTGGTAGAAATCCACGTGCGCGTTCTGCCAAAAGCACCATTTGCATGCACATCTTGTGGTTTTGCAGAACACTTCATCCGCGTCTACCAAAAGATGCATGTGCATGCTTAAAACGCGTTTTCGCACAAATCCGTGCGCGGGTGCTAAAAAGAGCAGCATCGGCATGCTTAGCACGTCGTTTGGTAGAAATCCACGTGCGCGTTCTGCAAAAAGCACCATTTGCATGCACATCTTGTGGTTTTGCAGAAAACTTCATCCGCGTCTACCAAAAGATGCATGTGCATGCTTAAAACGCGTTTTCGCACAAATGCGCGCGCGGGTGCTAAAAAGAGCAGCATCGGCATGCTTAGCACGTCGTTTGGTAGAAATCCACGTGCGCGTTCTGCAAAAAGCACCATTTGCATGCACATCTTGTGGTTTTGCAGAAAACTTCATCCGCGTCTACCAAAAGATGCATGTGCATGCTTAAAAGGCGTTTTCGCACAAATCCGTGCGCGGGTGCTAAAACGAGCAGCATCGGTATGCTTAGCACGTCGTTTGGTAGAAATCCACGTGCGCGTTCTGCAAAAAGCACCATTTGCATGAACATCTTGTGGTTTTGCAGAAAACTTCATCCGCGTCTACCAAAAGATGCATGTGCATGCTTAAAACGCGTTTTCGCACAAATGCGTGCGCGGGTGCTAAAAAGAGCAGCATCGGCATGCTTAGCACGTCGTTTGGTAGAAATCCACGTGCGCGTTCTGCAAAAAGCACCATTTGCATGCACATCTTGTGGTTTTGCAGAAAACTTCATCCGCGTCTACCAAAAGATGCATGTGCATGCTTAAAACGCGTTTTCGCACAAATGCGTGCGCGGGTGCTAAAAAGAGCAGCATCGGCATGCTTAGCACGTCGTTTGGTAGAAATCCACGTGCGCGTTCTGCAAAAAGCACCATTTGCATGCACATCTTGTGGTTTTGCAGAAAACTTCATCCGCGTCTACCAAAAGATGCATGTGCATGCTTAAAACGCGTTTTCTCACAAATCCGTGCGCGGGTGCTAAAAAGAGCAGCATCGGCATGCTTAGCACGTCGTTTGGTAGAAATCCACGTGCGCGTTCTGCCAAAAGCACCATTTGCATGCACATCTTGTGGTTTTGCGGAACACTTCATCCGCGTCTACCAAAAGATGCATGTGCATGCTTAAAACGCGTTTTCGCACAAATCCGTGCGCGGGTGCTAAAAAGAGCAGCATCGGCATGCTTAGCACGTCGTTTGGTAGAAATCCACGTGCGCGTTCTGCAAAAAGCACCATTTGCATGCACATCTTGTGGTTTTGCAGAAAACTTCATCCGCGTCTACCAAAAGATGCATGTGCATGCTTAAAACGCGTTTTCGCACAAATGCGCGCGCGGGTGCTAAAAAGAGCAGCATCGGCATGCTTAGCACGTCGTTTGGTAGAAATCCACGTGCGCGTTCTGCCAAAAGCACCATTTGCATGCACATCTTGTGGTTTTGCAGAAAACTTCATCCGCGTCTAACACAAGATGCATGTGCATGCTTAAAACGCGTTTTCGCACAAATCCGTGCGCGGGTGCTAAAGAGAGCAGCATCGGCATGCTTAGCACGTCGTTTGGTAGAAATCCACGTGCGCATTCTGCCAAAAGCACCATTTGCATGCACATCTTGTGGTTTTGCAGAAAACTTCATCCGCGTCTACCAAAAGATGCATGTGCATGCTTAAAACGCGTTTTCGCACAAATGCGTGCGCGGGTGCTAAAAAGAGCAGCATCGGCATGCTTAGCACGTCGTTTGGTAGAAATCCACGTGCGCGTTCTGCAAAAAGCACCATTTGCATGCACATCTTGTGGTTTTGCAGAAAACTTCATCCGCGTCTACCAAAAGATGCATGTGCATGCTTAAGAGGAAGCTTTAGCTTGGGTGCTCCTATATAAATACATGTAAAAGGAGAATTCGTTTTTCTCGGCAACCACTGCACTAAATTTGACGGGGTTTGCTGCATTTAAAAGAAAAGCTTAAACTCTAGTGACTGTTGGTTTCGAATTTTCGATTTAGGTCGTCAAATTTTTGTAAAAATTTGGCAAATATCGCAAATTTTCAGAAAACGAAACTATCAAGTTTACAACTCCGTAACTCAGCAAGAAAAAATCATATCGCAATTCTGTAAATTGTACCTGATAGCACATCTAAAGCGGACAAAATTGATATGTTACATATGAACCTCAAAAAATGGAGTAATGTGTATTTACAACTTTTGCAGAACCTTCGTAAACAACGTAACAAATTCACGTAAGATGTAAACTGACATATCAAATTTGTGCGCTTTGAATGGTCTAATGGATGCCGTTTACAGAATCGCGATATCTGTTCTTGATGCAGAGCTATTAGCTTGTAAACTTCGTGCTTCTATTTTTTTCATACGTCTGAATTTTTGAAAATCCTTTTAACAAAATTCAAGCCCTAAATCAAAATTCCGCTTCCAACAGTCACTAGAATTTAACTTTCTCTCTCAAATGCAACAAATTTTATTAAAATCGGTCCAGAGGTTATGTCAGAAAAACGCTTTTGCCTTTTTACATGTATTTGAATAGGCCGCGTTGGAGTTGAGCCCGAGCTAAAGCTTCCTCTTAAAACGCGTTTTCGCACAAATGCGTGCGCGGGTGCTAAAAAGAGCAGCATCGGCATGCTTAGCACGTCGTTTGGTAGAAATCCACGTGCGCGTTCTGCCAAAAGCACCATTTGCATGCACATCTTGTGGTTTTGCAGAAAACTTCATCCGCGTCTACCAAAAGATGCATGTGCATGCTTAAAATGCGTTTTCGCACAAATCCGTGCGCGGGTGCTAAAAAGAGCAGCATCGGCATGCTTAGCACGTCGTTTGGTAGAAATCCACGTGCGCGTTCTGCCAAAAGCACCATTTGCATGCACATCTTGTGGTTTTGCAGAAAACTTCATCCGCGTCTACCAAAAGATGCATGTGCATGCTTAAAACGCGTTTTCGCACAAATCCGTGCGCGGGTGCAAAAAAAAGCAGCATCGGCATGCTTAGCACGTCGTTTGGTAGAAATCCACGTGCGCGTTCTGCCAAAAGCACCATTTGCATGCACATCTTGTGGTTTTGCAGAAAACTTCATCCGCGTCTACCAAAAGATGCATGTGCATGCTTAAAACGCGTTTTCGCACAAATCCGTGCGCGGGTGCTAAAAAGAGCAGCATCGGCATGCTTAGCGCGTCGTTTGGTAGAAATCCACGTGCGCGTTCTGCCAAAAGCACCATTTGCATGCACATCTTGTGGTTTTGCAGAAAACTTCATCCGCGTCTACCAAAAGATGCATGTGCATGCTTAAAAGGCGTTTTCGCACAAATCCGTGCGCGGGTGCTAAAACGAGCAGCATCGGTATGCTTAGCACGTCGTTTGGTAGAAATCCACGTGCGCGTTCTGCAAAAAGCACCATTTGCATGAACATCTTGTGGTTTTGCAGAAAACTTCATCCGCGTCTACCAAAAGATGCATGTGCATACTTAAAACGCGTTTTCGCACAAATGCGTGCGCGGGTGCTAAAAAGAGCAGCATCGGCATGCTTAGCACGTCGTTTGGTAGAAATCCACGTGCGCGTTCTGCAAAAAGCACCATTTGCATGCACATCTTGTGGTTTTGCAGAAAACTTCATCCGCGTCTACCAAAAGATGCATGTGCATGCTTAAAACGCGTTTTCGCACAAATGCGTGCGCGGGTGCTAAAAAGAGCAGCATCGGCATGCTTAGCACGTCGTTTGGTAGAAATCCACGTGCGCGTTCTGCAAAAAGCACCATTTGCATGCACATCTTGTGGTTTTGCAGAAAACTTCATCCGCGTCTACCAAAAGATGCATGTGCATGCTTAAAACGCGTTTTCTCACAAATCCGTGCGCGGGTGCTAAAAAGAGCAGCATCGGCATGCTTAGCACGTCGTTTGGTAGAAATCCACGTGCGCGTTCTGCCAAAAGCACCATTTGCATGCACATCTTGTGGTTTTGCAGAACACTTCATCCGCGTCTACCAAAAGATGCATGTGCATGCTTAAAACGCGTTTTCGCACAAATCCGTGCGCGGGTGCTAAAAAGAGCAGCATCGGCATGCTTAGCACGTCGTTTGGTAGAAATCCACGTGCGCGTTCTGCAAAAAGCACCATTTGCATGCACATCTTGTGGTTTTGCAGAAAACTTCATCCGCGTCTACCAAAAGATGCATGTGCATGCTTAAAACGCGTTTTCGCACAAATGCGCGCGCGGGTGCTAAAAAGAGCAGCATCGGCATGCTTAGCACGTCGTTTGGTAGAAATCCACGTGCGCGTTCTGCAAAAAGCACCATTTGCATGCACATCTTGTGGTTTTGCAGAAAACTTCATCCGCGTCTACCAAAAGATGCATGTGCATGCTTAAAAGGCGTTTTCGCACAAATCCGTGCGCGGGTGCTAAAACGAGCAGCATCGGTATGCTTAGCACGTCGTTTGGTAGAAATCCACGTGCGCGTTCTGCAAAAAGCACCATTTGCATGAACATCTTGTGGTTTTGCAGAAAACTTCATCCGCGTCTACCAAAAGATGCATGTGCATGCTTAAAACGCGTTTTCGCACAAATGCGTGCGCGGGTGCTAAAAAGAGCAGCATCGGCATGCTTAGCACGTCGTTTGGTAGAAATCCACGTGCGCGTTCTGCAAAAAGCACCATTTGCATGCACATCTTGTGGTTTTGCAGAAAACTTCATCCGCGTCTACCAAAAGATGCATGTGCATGCTTAAAACGCGTTTTCGCACAAATGCGTGCGCGGGTGCTAAAAAGAGCAGCATCGGCATGCTTAGCACGTCGTTTGGTAGAAATCCACGTGCGCGTTCTGCAAAAAGCACCATTTGCATGCACATCTTGTGGTTTTGCAGAAAACTTCATCCGCGTCTACCAAAAGATGCATGTGCATGCTTAAAACGCGTTTTCTCACAAATCCGTGCGCGGGTGCTAAAAAGAGCAGCATCGGCATGCTTAGCACGTCGTTTGGTAGAAATCCACGTGCGCGTTCTGCCAAAAGCACCATTTGCATGCACATCTTGTGGTTTTGCGGAACACTTCATCCGCGTCTACCAAAAGATGCATGTGCATGCTTAAAACGCGTTTTCGCACAAATCCGTGCGCGGGTGCTAAAAAGAGCAGCATCGGCATGCTTAGCACGTCGTTTGGTAGAAATCCACGTGCGCGTTCTGCAAAAAGCACCATTTGCATGCACATCTTGTGGTTTTGCAGAAAACTTCATCCGCGTCTACCAAAAGATGCATGTGCATGCTTAAAACGCGTTTTCGCACAAATGCGCGCGCGGGTGCTAAAAAGAGCAGCATCGGCATGCTTAGCACGTCGTTTGGTAGAAATCCACGTGCGCGTTCTGCAAAAAGCACCATTTGCATGCACATCTTGTGGTTTTGCAGAAAACTTCATCCGCATCTACCAAAAGATGCATGTGCATGCTTAAAACGCGTTTTCGCACAAATGCGTGCGCGGGTGCTAAAAAGAGCAGCATCGGCATGCTTAGCACGTCGTTTGGTAGAAATCCACGTGCGCGTTCTGCCAAAAGCACCATTTGCATGCACATCTTGTGGTTTTGCAGAAAACTTCATCCGCGTCTACCAAAAGATGCATGTGCATGCTTAAAACGCGTTTTCGCACAAATGCGTGCGCGGGTGCTAAAAGGAGCAGCATCGGCATGCTTAGCACGTCGTTTGGTAGAAATCCACGTGCGCGTTCTGCCAAAAGCACCATTTGCATGCACATCTTGTGGTTTTGCAGAAAACTTCATCCGCGTCTACCAAAAGATGCATGTGCATGCTTAAAACGCGTTTTCGCACAAATCCGTGCGCGGGTGCTAAAAAGAGCAGCATCGGCATGCTTAGCACGTCGTTTGGTATAAATCCACGTGCGCGTTCTGCCAAAAGCACCATTTGCATGCACATCTTGTGGTTTTGCAGAAAACTTCATCCGCGTCTACCAAAAGATGCATGTGCATGCTTAAAACGCGTTTTCGCACAAATCCGTGCGCGGGTGCTAAAAAGAGCAGCATCGGCATGCTTAGCACGTCGTTTGGTAGAAATCCACGTGCGCGTTCTGCAAAAAGCACCATTTGCATGCACATCTTGTGGTTTTGCAGAAAACTTCATCCGCGTCTACCAAAAGATGCATGTGCATGCTTAAAACGCGTTTTCGCACAAATGCGTGCGCGGGTGCTGAAAAGAGCAGCATCGGCATGCTTAGCACGTCGTTTGGTAGAAATCCACGTGCGGGTTCTGCAAAAAGGACATTTGCATGCACATCTTGTGGTTTTGCAGAAAACTTCATCCGCGTCTACCAAAAGATGCATGTGCATGCTTAAAACGCGTTTTCGCACAAATGCGTGCGCGGGTGCTAAAAAGAGCAGCATCGGCATGCTTAGCACGTCGTTTGGTAGAAATCCACGTGCGCGTTCTGCAAAAAGCACCATTTGCATGCACATCTTGCGGTTTTGCAGAAAACTTCATCCGCGTCTACAAAAAGATGCATGTGCATGCTTAAAACGCGTTTTCGCACAAATGCGTGCGCGGGTGCTAAAAAGAGCAGCATCGGCATGCTTAGCACGTCGTTTGGTAGAAATCCACGTGCGCGTTCTGCAAAAAGCACCATTTGCATGCACATCTTGTGGTTTTGCAGAAAACTTCATCCGCGTCTACCAAAAGATGCATGTGCATGCTTAAAACGCGTTTTCGCACAAATCCGTGCGCGGGTGCTAAAAAGAGCAGCATCGGCATGCTTAGCACGTCGTTTGGTAGAAATCCACGTGCGCGTTCTGCCAAAAGCACCATTTGCATGCACATCTTGTGGTTTTGCAGAAAACTTCATCCGCGTCTACCAAAAGATGCATGTGCATGCTTAAAACGCGTTTTCGCACAAATCCGTGCGCGGGTGCTAAAAAGAGCAGCATCGGCATGCTTAGCACGTCGTTTGGTAGAAATCCACGTGCGCGTTCTGCAAAAAGCACCATTTGCATGCACATCTTGTGGTTTTGCAGAAAACTTCATTCGCGTCTACCAAAAGATGCATGTGCATGCTTAAAACGCGTTTTCGCACAAATGCGCGCGCGGGTGCTAAAAAGAGCAGCATCGGCATGCTTAGCACGTCGTTTGGTAGAAATCCACGTGCGCGTTCTGCAAAAAGCACCGTTTGCATGCACATATTGTGGTTTTGCAGAAAACTTCATCCGCATCTACCAAAAGATGCATGTGCATGCTTAAAACGCGTTTTCGCACAAATGCGTGCGCGGGTGCTAAAAAGAGCAGCATCGGCATGCTTAGCACGTCGTTTGGTAGAAATCCACGTGCGCGTTCTGCCAAAAGCACCATTTGCATGCACATCTTGTGGTTTTGCAGAAAACTTCATCCGCGTCTACCAAAAGATGCATGTGCATGCTTAAAACGCGTTTTCGCACAAATGCGTGCGCGGGTGCTAAAAGGAGCAGCATCGGCATGCTTAGCACGTCGTTTGGTAGAAATCCACGCGCGCGTTCTGCCAAAAGCACCATTTGCATGCACATCTTGTGGTTTTGCAGAAAACTTCATCCGCGTCTACCAAAAGATGCATGTGCATGCTTAAAACGCGTTTTCGCACAAATGCGTGCGCGGGTGCTAAAAAGAGCAGCATCGGCATGCTTAGCACGTCGTTTGGTAGAAATCCACGTGCGCGTTCGGCCAAAAGCACCATTTGCATGCACATCTTGTGGTTTTGCAGAAAACTTCATCCGCGTCTACCAAAAGATGCATGTGCATGCTGAAAACGCGTTTTCGCACAAATCCGTGCGCGGGTGCTAAAAAGAGCAGCATCGGCATGCTTAGCACGTCGTTTGGTAGAAATCCACGTGCGCGTTCTGCCAAAAGCACCATTTGCATGCACATCTTGTGGTTTTGCAGAAAACTTCATCCGCGTCTACCAAAAGATGCATGTGCATGCTTAAAACGCGTTTTCGCACAAATCCGTGCGCGGGTGCTAAAAAGAGCAGCATCGGCATGCTTAGCACGTCGTTTGGTAGAAATCCACGTGCGCGTTCTGCAAAAAGCACCATTTGCATGCACATCTTGTGGTTTTGCAGAAAACTTCATCCGCGTCTACCAAAAGATGCATGTGCATGCTTAAAACGCGTTTTCGCACAAATGCGTGCGCGGGTGCTAAAAAGAGCAGCATCGGCATGCTTAGCATGTCGTTTGGTAGAAATGCACGTGCGCGTTCTGCAAAAAGCACCATTTGCATGCACATCTTGTGGTTTTGCAGAAAACTTCATCCGCGTCTACCAAAAGATGCATGTGCATGCTTAAAACGCGTTTTCGCACAAATGCGTGCGCGGGTGCTGAAAAGAGCAGCATCGGCATGCTTAGCACGTCGTTTGGTAGAAATCCACGTGCGCGTTTTGCAAAAAGCACCATTTGCATGCACATCTTGTGGTTTTGCAGAAAACTTCATCCGCGTCTACCAAAAGATGCATGTGCATGCTTAAAACGCGTTTTCGAACAAATGCGTGCGCGGGTGCTAAAAAGAGCAGCATCGGCATGCTTAGCACGTCGTTTGGTAGAAATCCACGTGCGCGTTCTGCCAAAAGCACCATTTGAATGCACATCTTGTGGTTTTGCAGAAAACGTCATCCGCGTCTACCAGAAGATGCATGTGAATGCTTAAAACGCGTTTTCGCACAAATCCGTGCGCGGGTGCTAAAAAGAGCAGCATCGGCATGCTTAGCACGTCGTTTGGTAGAAATCCACGTGCGCGTTCTGCCAAAAGCACCATTTGCATGCACATCTTGTGGTTTTGCAGAAAACTTCATCCGCGTCTACCAAAAGATGCATGTGCATGCTTAAAACGCGTTTTCGCACAAATGCGTGCGCGGGTGCTAAAAAGAGCAGCATCGGCATGCTTAGCACGTCGTTTGGTAGAAATCCACGTGCGCGTTCTGCAAAAAGCACCATTTGCATGCACATCTTGTGGTTTTGCAGAAAACTTCATCCGCGTCTACCAAAAGATGCATGTGCATGCTTAAAACGCGTTTTCGCACAAATGCGTGCGCGGGTGCTAAAAAGAGCAGCATCGGCATGCTTAGCACGTCGTTTGGTAGAAATCCACGTGCGCGTTCTGCCAAAAGCACCATTTGCATGCACATCTTGTGGTTTTGCAGAAAACTTCATCCGCGTCTACCAAAAGATGCATGTGCATGCTTAAAACGCGTTTTCGCACAAATCCGTGCGCGGGTGCTAAAAAGAGCAGCATCGGCATGCTTAGCACGTCGTTTGGTAGAAATCCACGTGCGCGTTCTGCCAAAAGCACCATTTGCATGCACATCTTGTGGTTTTGCAGAAAACTTCATCCGCGTCTACCAAAAGATGCATGTGCATACTTAAAACGCGTTTTCGCACAAATCCGTGCGCGGGTGCTAAAAAGAGCAGCATCGGCATGCTTAGCACGTCGTTTGGTAGAAGTCCACGTGCGCGTTCTGCCAAAAGCACCATTTGCATGCACATCTGGTGGTTTTGCAGAAAACTTCATCCGAGTCTACCAAAAGATGCATGTGCATGCTTAAAACGCGTTTTCGCACAAATCCGTGCGCGGGTGCTAAAAAGAGCAGCATCGGCATGCTTAGCACGTCGTTTGGTAGAAATCCACGTGCGCGTTCTGCCAAAAGCACCATTTGCATGCACATCTTGTGGTTTTGCAGAAAACTTCATCCGCGTCTACCAAAAGATGCATGTGCATGCTTAAAACGCGTTTTCGCACAAATCCGTGCGCGGGTGCTAAAAAGAGCAGCATCGGCATGCTTAGCACGTCGTTTGGTAGAAATCCACGTGCGCGTTCTGCCAAAAGCACCATTTGCATGCACATCTTGTGGTTTTGCAGAAAACTTCATCCGCGTCTACCAAAAGATGCATGTGCATGCTTAAAACGCGTTTTCGCACAAATCCGTGCGCGGGTGCTAAAAAGAGCAGCATCGGCATGCTTAGCACGTCGTTTGGTAGAAGTCCACGTGCGCGTTCTGCCAAAAGCACCATTTGCATGCACATCTTGTGGTTTTGCAGAAAACTTCATCCGCGTCTACCAAAAGATGCATGTGCATGCTTAAAACGCGTTTTCGCACAAATCCGTGCGCGGGTGCTAAAAAGAGCAGCATCGGCATGCTTAGCACGTCGTTTGGTAGAAATCCACGTGCGCGTTCTGCCAAAAGCACCATTTGCATGCACATCTTGTGGTTTTGCAGAAAACTTCATCCGCGTCTACCAAAAGATGCATGTGCATGCTTAAAACGCGTTTTCGCACAAATGCGTGCGCGGGTGCTAAAAAGAGCAGCATCGGCATGCTTAGCACGTCGTTTGGTAGAAATCCACGTGCGCGTTCTGCAAAAAGCACCATTTGCATGCACATCTTGTGGTTTTGCAGAAAACTTCATCCGCGTCTACCAAAGATGCATGTGCATGCTTAAAACGCGTTTTCGCACAAATGCGTGCGCGGGTGCTAAAAAGAGCAGCATCGACATGCTTAGCACGTCGTTTGGTAGACATCCACGTGCGCGTTCTGCCAAAAGCACCATTTGCATGCACATCTTGTGGTTTTGCAGAAAACTTCATCCGCGTCTACCAAAAGATGCATGTGCATGCTTAAAACGCGTTTTCGCACAAATCCGTGCGCGGGTGCTAAAAAGAGCAGCATCGGCATGCTTAGCACGTCGTTTGGTAGAAGTCCACGTGCGCGTTCTGCCAAAAGCACCATTTGCTTGCACATCTTTTGGTTTTGCAGAAAACTTCATCCGCGTCTACCAAAAGATGCATGTGCATGCTTAAAACGCGTTTTCGCACAAATTCGTGCGCGGGTGCTAAAAAGAGCAGCATCGGCATGCTTAGCACGTCGTTTGGTAGAAATCCACGTGCGCGTTCTGCCAAAAGCACCATTTGCATGCACATCTTGTGGTTTTGCAGAAAACTTCATCCGCGTCTACCAAAAGATGCATGTGCATGCTTAAAACGCGTTTTCGCACAAATGCGTGCGCGGGTGCTAAAAAGAGCAGCATCGGCATGCTTAGCACGTCGTTTGGTAGAAATCCACGTGCGCGTTCTGCAAAAAGCACCATTTGCATGCACATCTTGTGGTTTTGCAGAAAACTTCATCCGCGTCTACCAAAAGATGCATGTGCATGCTTAAAACGCGTTTTCGCACAAATGCGTGCGCGGGTGCTAAAAAGAGCAGCATCGGCATGCTTAGCACGTCGTTTGGTAGAAATCCACGTGCGCGTTCTGCCAAAAGCACCATTTGCATGCACATCTTGTGGTTTTGCAGAAAACTTCATCCGCGTCTACCAAAAGATGCATGTGCATGCTTAAAACGCGTTTTCGCACAAATGCGTGCGCGGGTGCTAAAAAGAGCAGCATCGGCATGCTTAGCACGTCGTTTGGTAGAAATCCACGTGCGAGTTCTGCCAAAAGCACCATTTGCATGCACATCTTGTGGTTTTGCAGAAAACTTGATCCGCGTCTACCAAAAGATGCATGTGTATGCTTAAAACGCGTTTTCGCACAAATCCGTGCGCGGGTGCTAAAAAGAGCAGCATCGGCATGCTTAGCACGTCGTTTGGTAGAAATCCACGTGCGCGTTCTGCCAAAAGC
Organism: Dermacentor andersoni; assembly: GCF_023375885.2. NCBI lineage: Eukaryota > Metazoa > Arthropoda > Arachnida > Ixodida > Ixodidae > Dermacentor > Dermacentor andersoni. Next base: position 348,485 of record NW_027314781.1, read on the forward strand.
ACCATTTGCATGCACATCTTGTGGTTTTGCAGAAAACTTCATCCGCGTCTACCAAAAGATGCATGTGCATGCTTAAAACGCGTTTTCGCACAAATCCGTGCGCGGGTGCTAAAAAGAGCAGCATCGGCATGCTTAGCACGTCGTTTGGTAGAAATCCACGTGCGCGTTCTGCCAAAAGCACCATTTGCATGCACATCTTGTGGTTTTGCAGAAAACTTCATCCGCGTCTACCAAAAGATGCATGTGCATGCTTAAAACGCGTTTTCGCACAAATGCGTGCGCGGGTGCTGAAAAGAGCAGCATCGGCATGCTTAGCACGTCGTTTGGTAGAAATCCACGTGCGCGTTTTGCAAAAAGCACCATTTGCATGCACATCTTGTGGTTTTGCAGAAAACTTCATCCGCGTCTACCAAAAGATGCATGTGCATGCTTAAAACGCGTTTTCGAACAAATGCGTGCGCGGGTGCTAAAAAGAGCAGCATCGGCATGCTTAGCACGTCGTTTGGTAGAAATCCACGTGCGCGTTCTGCCAAAAGCACCATTTGAATGCACATCTTGTGGTTTTGCAGAAAACGTCATCCGCGACTACCAGAAGATGCATGTGAATGCTTAAAACGCGTTTTCGCACAAATCCGTGCGCGGGTGCTAAAAAGAGCAGCATCGGCATGCTTAGCACGTCGTTTGGTAGAAATCCACGTGCGCGTTCTGCCAAAAGCACCATTTGCATGCACATCTTGTGGTTTTGCAGAAAACTTCATCCGCGTCTACCAAAAGATGCATGTGCATGCTTAAAACGCGTTTTCGCACAAATGCGTGCGCGGGTGCTAAAAAGAGCAGCATCGGCATGCTTAGCACGTCGTTTGGTAGAAATCCACGTGCGCGTTCTGCAAAAAGCACCATTTGCATGCACATCTTGTGGTTTTGCAGAAAACTTCATCCGCGTCTACCAAAAGATGCATGTGCATGCTTAAAACGCGTTTTCGCACAAATGCGTGCGCGGGTGCTAAAAAGAGCAGCATCGGCATGCTTAGCACGTCGTTTGGTAGAAATCCACGTGCGCGTTCTGCCAAAAGCACCATTTGCATGCACATCTTGTGGTTTTGCAGAAAACTTCATCCGCGTCTACCAAAAGATGCATGTGCATGCTTAAAACGCGTTTTCGCACAAATCCGTGCGCGGGTGCTAAAAAGAGCAGCATCGGCATGCTTAGCACGTCGTTTGGTAGAAATCCACGTGCGCGTTCTGCCAAAAGCACCATTTGCATGCACATCTTGTGGTTTTGCAGAAAACTTCATCCGCGTCTACCAAAAGATGCATGTGCATACTTAAAACGCGTTTTCGCACAAATCCGTGCGCGGGTGCTAAAAAGAGCAGCATCGGCATGCTTAGCACGTCGTTTGGTAGAAGTCCACGTGCGCGTTCTGCCAAAAGCACCATTTGCATGCACATCTGGTGGTTTTGCAGAAAACTTCATCCGAGTCTACCAAAAGATGCATGTGCATGCTTAAAACGCGTTTTCGCACAAATCCGTGCGCGGGTGCTAAAAAGAGCAGCATCGGCATGCTTAGCACGTCGTTTGGTAGAAATCCACGTGCGCGTTCTGCCAAAAGCACCATTTGCATGCACATCTTGTGGTTTTGCAGAAAACTTCATCCGCGTCTACCAAAAGATGCATGTGCATGCTTAAAACGCGTTTTCGCACAAATGCGTGCGCGGGTGCTAAAAAGAGCAGCATCGGCATGCTTAGCACGTCGTTTGGTAGAAATCCACGTGCGCGTTCTGCCAAAAGCACCATTTGCATGCACATCTTGTGGTTTTGCAGAAAACTTCATCCGCGTCTACCAAAAGATGCATGTGCATGCTTAAAACGCGTTTTCGCACAAATCCGTGCGCGGGTGCTAAAAAGAGCAGCATCGGCATGCTTAGCACGTCGTTTGGTAGAAATCCACGTGCGCGTTCTGCCAAAAGCACCATTTGCATGCACATCTTGTGGTTTTGCAGAAAACTTCATCCGCGTCTACCAAAAGATGCATGTGCATGCTTAAAACGCGTTTTCGCACAAATCCGTGCGCGGGTGCTAAAAAGAGCAGCATCGGCATGCTTAGCACGTCGTTTGGTAGAAGTCCACGTGCGCGTTCTGCCAAAAGCACCATTTGCATGCACATCTTGTGGTTTTGCAGAAAACTTCATCCGCGTCTACCAAAAGATGCATGTGCATGCTTAAAACGCGTTTTCGCACAAATCCGTGCGCGGGTGCTAAAAAGAGCAGCATCGGCATGCTTAGCACGTCGTTTGGTAGAAATCCACGTGCGCGTTCTGCCAAAAGCACCATTTGCATGCACATCTTGTGGTTTTGCAGAAAACTTCATCCGCGTCTACCAAAAGATGCATGTGCATGCTTAAAACGCGTTTTCGCACAAATGCGTGCGCGGGTGCTAAAAAGAGCAGCATCGGCATGCTTAGCACGTCGTTTGGTAGAAATCCACGTGCGCGTTCTGCAAAAAGCACCATTTGCATGCACATCTTGTGGTTTTGCAGAAAACTTCATCCGCGTCTACCAAAAGATGCATGTGCATGCTTAAAACGCGTTTTCGCACAAATGCGTGCGCGGGTGCTAAAAAGAGCAGCATCGACATGCTTAGCACGTCGTTTGGTAGACATCCACGTGCGCGTTCTGCCAAAAGCACCATTTGCATGCACATCTTGTGGTTTTGCAGAAAACTTCATCCGCGTCTACCAAAAGATGCATGTGCATGCTTAAAACGCGTTTTCGCACAAATCCGTGCGCGGGTGCTAAAAAGAGCAGCATCGGCATGCTTAGCACGTCGTTTGGTAGAAGTCCACGTGCGCGTTCTGCCAAAAGCACCATTTGCTTGCACATCTTTTGGTTTTGCAGAAAACTTCATCCGCGTCTACCAAAAGATGCATGTGCATGCTTAAAACGCGTTTTCGCACAAATTCGTGCGCGGGTGCTAAAAAGAGCAGCATCGGCATGCTTAGCACGTCGTTTGGTAGAAATCCACGTGCGCGTTCTGCCAAAAGCACCATTTGCATGCACATCTTGTGGTTTTGCAGAAAACTTCATCCGCGTCTACCAAAAGATGCATGTGCATGCTTAAAACGCGTTTTCGCACAAATGCGTGCGCGGGTGCTAAAAAGAGCAGCATCGGCATGCTTAGCACGTCGTTTGGTAGAAATCCACGTGCGCGTTCTGCAAAAAGCACCATTTGCATGCACATCTTGTGGTTTTGCAGAAAACTTCATCCGCGTCTACCAAAAGATGCATGTGCATGCTTAAAACGCGTTTTCGCACAAATGCGTGCGCGGGTGCTAAAAAGAGCAGCATCGGCATGCTTAGCACGTCGTTTGGTAGAAATCCACGTGCGCGTTCTGCAAAAAGCACCATTTGCATGCACATCTTGTGGTTTTGCAGAAAACTTCATCCGCATCTACCAAAAGATGCATGTGCATGCTTAAAACGCGTTTTCGCACAAATGCGTGCGCGGGTGCTAAAAAGAGCAGCATCGGCATGCTTAGCACGTCGTTTGGTAGAAATCCACGTGCGCGTTCTGCCAAAAGCACCATTTGCATGCACATCTTGTGGTTTTGCAGAAAACTTCATCCGCGTCTACCAAAAGATGCATGTGCATGCTTAAAACGCGTTTTCGCACAAATGCGTGCGCGGGTGCTAAAAGGAGCAGCATCGGCATGCTTAGCACGTCGTTTGGTAGAAATCCACGTGCGCGTTCTGCCAAAAGCACCATTTGCATGCACATCTTGTGGTTTTGCAGAAAACTTCATCCGCGTCTACCAAAAGATGCATGTGCATGCTTAAAACGCGTTTTCGCACAAATCCGTGCGCGGGTGCTAAAAAGAGCAGCATCGGCATGCTTAGCACGTCGTTTGGTATAAATCCACGTGCGCGTTCTGCCAAAAGCACCATTTGCATGCACATCTTGTGGTTTTGCAGAAAACTTCATCCGCGTCTACCAAAAGATGCATGTGCATGCTTAAAACGCGTTTTCGCACAAATCCGTGCGCGGGTGCTAAAAAGAGCAGCATCGGCATGCTTAGCACGTCGTTTGGTATAAATCCACGTGCGCGTTCTGCCAAAAGCACCATTTGCATGCACATCTTGTGGTTTTGCAGAAAACTTCATCCGCGTCTACCAAAAGATGCATGTGCATGCTTAAAACGCGTTTTCGCACAAATCCGTGCGCGGGTGCTAAAAAGAGCAGCATCGGCATGCTTAGCACGTCGTTTGGTAGAAATCCACGTGCGCGTTCTGCAAAAAGCACCATTTGCATGCACATCTTGTGGTTTTGCAGAAAACTTCATCCGCGTCTACCAAAAGATGCATGTGCATGCTTAAAACGCGTTTTCGCACAAATGCGTGCGCGGGTGCTGAAAAGAGCAGCATCGGCATGCTTAGCACGTCGTTTGGTAGAAATCCACGTGCGGGTTCTGCAAAAAGGACATTTGCATGCACATCTTGTGGTTTTGCAGAAAACTTCATCCGCGTCTACCAAAAGATGCATGTGCATGCTTAAAACGCGTTTTCGCACAAATGCGTGCGCGGGTGCTAAAAAGAGCAGCATCGGCATGCTTAGCACGTCGTTTGGTAGAAATCCACGTGCGCGTTCTGCAAAAAGCACCATTTGCATGCACATCTTGCGGTTTTGCAGAAAACTTCATCCGCGTCTACAAAAAGATGCATGTGCATGCTTAAAACGCGTTTTCGCACAAATGCGTGCGCGGGTGCTAAAAAGAGCAGCATCGGCATGCTTAGCACGTCGTTTGGTAGAAATCCACGTGCGCGTTCTGCAAAAAGCACCATTTGCATGCACATCTTGTGGTTTTGCAGAAAACTTCATCCGCGTCTACCAAAAGATGCATGTGCATGCTTAAAACGCGTTTTCGCACAAATCCGTGCGCGGGTGCTAAAAAGAGCAGCATCGGCATGCTTAGCACGTCGTTTGGTAGAAATCCACGTGCGCGTTCTGCCAAAAGCACCATTTGCATGCACATCTTGTGGTTTTGCAGAAAACTTCATCCGCGTCTACCAAAAGATGCATGTGCATGCTTAAAACGCGTTTTCGCACAAATCCGTGCGCGGGTGCTAAAAAGAGCAGCATCGGCATGCTTAGCACGTCGTTTGGTAGAAATCCACGTGCGCGTTCTGCAAAAAGCACCATTTGCATGCACATCTTGTGGTTTTGCAGAAAACTTCATTCGCGTCTACCAAAAGATGCATGTGCATGCTTAAAACGCGTTTTCGCACAAATGCGCGCGCGGGTGCTAAAAAGAGCAGCATCGGCATGCTTAGCACGTCGTTTGGTAGAAATCCACGTGCGCGTTCTGCAAAAAGCACCGTTTGCATGCACATATTGTGGTTTTGCAGAAAACTTCATCCGCATCTACCAAAAGATGCATGTGCATGCTTAAAACGCGTTTTCGCACAAATGCGTGCGCGGGTGCTAAAAAGAGCAGCATCGGCATGCTTAGCACGTCGTTTGGTAGAAATCCACGTGCGCGTTCTGCCAAAAGCACCATTTGCATGCACATCTTGTGGTTTTGCAGAAAACTTCATCCGCGTCTACCAAAAGATGCATGTGCATGCTTAAAACGCGTTTTCGCACAAATGCGTGCGCGGGTGCTAAAAGGAGCAGCATCGGCATGCTTAGCACGTCGTTTGGTAGAAATCCACGCGCGCGTTCTGCCAAAAGCACCATTTGCATGCACATCTTGTGGTTTTGCAGAAAACTTCATCCGCGTCTACCAAAAGATGCATGTGCATGCTTAAAACGCGTTTTCGCACAAATGCGTGCGCGGGTGCTAAAAAGAGCAGCATCGGCATGCTTAGCACGTCGTTTGGTAGAAATCCACGTGCGCGTTCGGCCAAAAGCACCATTTGCATGCACATCTTGTGGTTTTGCAGAAAACTTCATCCGCGTCTACCAAAAGATGCATGTGCATGCTGAAAACGCGTTTTCGCACAAATCCGTGCGCGGGTGCTAAAAAGAGCAGCATCGGCATGCTTAGCACGTCGTTTGGTAGAAATCCACGTGCGCGTTCTGCCAAAAGCACCATTTGCATGCACATCTTGTGGTTTTGCAGAAAACTTCATCCGCGTCTACCAAAAGATGCATGTGCATGCTTAAAACGCGTTTTCGCACAAATCCGTGCGCGGGTGCTAAAAAGAGCAGCATCGGCATGCTTAGCACGTCGTTTGGTAGAAATCCACGTGCGCGTTCTGCAAAAAGCACCATTTGCATGCACATCTTGTGGTTTTGCAGAAAACTTCATCCGCGTCTACCAAAAGATGCATGTGCATGCTTAAAACGCGTTTTCGCACAAATGCGTGCGCGGGTGCTAAAAAGAGCAGCATCGGCATGCTTAGCATGTCGTTTGGTAGAAATGCACGTGCGCGTTCTGCAAAAAGCACCATTTGCATGCACATCTTGTGGTTTTGCAGAAAACTTCATCCGCGTCTACCAAAAGATGCATGTGCATGCTTAAAACGCGTTTTTCGCACAAATGCGTGCGCGGGTGCTGAAAAGAGCAGCATCGGCATGCTTAGCACGTCGTTTGGTAGAAATCCACGTGCGCGTTTTGCAAAAAGCACCATTTGCATGCACATCTTGTGGTTTTGCAGAAAACTTCATCCGCGTCTACCAAAAGATGCATGTGCATGCTTAAAACGCGTTTTCGAACAAATGCGTGCGCGGGTGCTAAAAAGAGCAGCATCGGCATGCTTAGCACGTCGTTTGGTAGAAATCCACGTGCGCGTTCTGCCAAAAGCACCATTTGAATGCACATCTTGTGGTTTTGCAGAAAACGTCATCCGCGTCTACCAGAAGATGCATGTGAATGCTTAAAACGCGTTTTCGCACAAATCCGTGCGCGGGTGCTAAAAAGAGCAGACACACGCGAGACAGATCGTCGTTTGGTAGAAATCCACGTGCGCGTTCTGCCAAAAGCACCATTTGCATGCACATCTTGTGGTTTTGCAGAAAACTTCATCCGCGTCTACCAAAAGATGCATGTGCATGCTTAAAACGCGTTTTCGCACAAATGCGTGCGCGGGTGCTAAAAAGAGCAGCATCGGCATGCTTAGCACGTCGTTTGGTAGAAATCCACGTGCGCGTTCTGCAAAAAGCACCATTTGCATGCACATCTTGTGGTTTTGCAGAAAACTTCATCCGCGTCTACCAAAAGATGCATGTGCATGCTTAAAACGCGTTTTCGCACAAATGCGTGCGCGGGTGCTAAAAAGAGCAGCATCGGCATGCTTAGCACGTCGTTTGGTAGAAATCCACGTGCGCGTTCTGCCAAAAGCACCATTTGCATGCACATCTTGTGGTTTTGCAGAAAACTTCATCCGCGTCTACCAAAAGATGCATGTGCATGCTTAAAACGCGTTTTCGCACAAATCCGTGCGCGGGTGCTAAAAAGAGCAGCATCGGCATGCTTAGCACGTCGTTTGGTAGAAATCCACGTGCGCGTTCTGCCAAAAGCACCATTTGCATGCACATCTTGTGGTTTTGCAGAAAACTTCATCCGCGTCTACCAAAAGATGCATGTGCATACTTAAAACGCGTTTTCGCACAAATCCGTGCGCGGGTGCTAAAAAGAGCAGCATCGGCATGCTTAGCACGTCGTTTGGTAGAAGTCCACGTGCGCGTTCTGCCAAAAGCACCATTTGCATGCACATCTGGTGGTTTTGCAGAAAACTTCATCCGAGTCTACCAAAAGATGCATGTGCATGCTTAAAACGCGTTTTCGCACAAATCCGTGCGCGGGTGCTAAAAAGAGCAGCATCGGCATGCTTAGCACGTCGTTTGGTAGAAATCCACGTGCGCGTTCTGCCAAAAGCACCATTTGCATGCACATCTTGTGGTTTTGCAGAAAACTTCATCCGCGTCTACCAAAAGATGCATGTGCATGCTTAAAACGCGTTTTCGCACAAATCCGTGCGCGGGTGCTAAAAAGAGCAGCATCGGCATGCTTAGCACGTCGTTTGGTAGAAATCCACGTGCGCGTTCTGCCAAAAGCACCATTTGCATGCACATCTTGTGGTTTTGCAGAAAACTTCATCCGCGTCTACCAAAAGATGCATGTGCATGCTTAAAACGCGTTTTCGCACAAATCCGTGCGCGGGTGCTAAAAAGAGCAGCATCGGCATGCTTAGCACGTCGTTTGGTAGAAGTCCACGTGCGCGTTCTGCCAAAAGCACCATTTGCATGCACATCTTGTGGTTTTGCAGAAAACTTCATCCGCGTCTACCAAAAGATGCATGTGCATGCTTAAAACGCGTTTTCGCACAAATCCGTGCGCGGGTGCTAAAAAGAGCAGCATCGGCATGCTTAGCACGTCGTTTGGTAGAAATCCACGTGCGCGTTCTGCCAAAAGCACCATTTGCATGCACATCTTGTGGTTTTGCAGAAAACTTCATCCGCGTCTACCAAAAGATGCATGTGCATGCTTAAAACGCGTTTTCGCACAAATGCGTGCGCGGGTGCTAAAAAGAGCAGCATCGGCATGCTTAGCACGTCGTTTGGTAGAAATCCACGTGCGCGTTCTGCAAAAAGCACCATTTGCATGCACATCTTGTGGTTTTGCAGAAAACTTCATCCGCGTCTACCAAAGATGCATGTGCATGCTTAAAACGCGTTTTCGCACAAATGCGTGCGCGGGTGCTAAAAAGAGCAGCATCGACATGCTTAGCACGTCGTTTGGTAGACATCCACGTGCGCGTTCTGCCAAAAGCACCATTTGCATGCACATCTTGTGGTTTTGCAGAAAACTTCATCCGCGTCTACCAAAAGATGCATGTGCATGCTTAAAACGCGTTTTCGCACAAATCCGTGCGCGGGTGCTAAAAAGAGCAGCATCGGCATGCTTAGCACGTCGTTTGGTAGAAGTCCACGTGCGCGTTCTGCCAAAAGCACCATTTGCTTGCACATCTTTTGGTTTTGCAGAAAACTTCATCCGCGTCTACCAAAAGATGCATGTGCATGCTTAAAACGCGTTTTCGCACAAATTCGTGCGCGGGTGCTAAAAAGAGCAGCATCGGCATGCTTAGCACGTCGTTTGGTAGAAATCCACGTGCGCGTTCTGCCAAAAGCACCATTTGCATGCACATCTTGTGGTTTTGCAGAAAACTTCATCCGCGTCTACCAAAAGATGCATGTGCATGCTTAAAACGCGTTTTCGCACAAATGCGTGCGCGGGTGCTAAAAAGAGCAGCATCGGCATGCTTAGCACGTCGTTTGGTAGAAATCCACGTGCGCGTTCTGCAAAAAGCACCATTTGCATGCACATCTTGTGGTTTTGCAGAAAACTTCATCCGCGTCTACCAAAAGATGCATGTGCATGCTTAAAACGCGTTTTCGCACAAATGCGTGCGCGGGTGCTAAAAAGAGCAGCATCGGCATGCTTAGCACGTCGTTTGGTAGAAATCCACGTGCGCGTTCTGCCAAAAGCACCATTTGCATGCACATCTTGTGGTTTTGCAGAAAACTTCATCCGCGTCTACCAAAAGATGCATGTGCATGCTTAAAACGCGTTTTCGCACAAATGCGTGCGCGGGTGCTAAAAAGAGCAGCATCGGCATGCTTAGCACGTCGTTTGGTAGAAATCCACGTGCGAGTTCTGCCAAAAGCACCATTTGCATGCACATCTTGTGGTTTTGCAGAAAACTTGATCCGCGTCTACCAAAAGATGCATGTGTATGCTTAAAACGCGTTTTCGCACAAATCCGTGCGCGGGTGCTAAAAAGAGCAGCATCGGCATGCTTAGCACGTCGTTTGGTAGAAATCCACGTGCGCGTTCTGCCAAAAGCACCATTTGCATGCACATCTTGTGGTTTTGCAGAAAACTTCATCCGCGTCTACCAAAAGATGCATGTGCATGCTTAAAACGCGTTTTCGCACAAATCCGTGCGCGGGTGCTAAAAAGAGCAGCATCGGCATGCTTAGCACGTCGTTTGGTAGAAATCCACGTGCGCGTTCTGCCAAAAGCACCATTTGCATGCACATCTTGTGGTTTTGCAGAAAACTTCATCCGCGTCTACCAAAAGATGCATGTGCATGCTTAAAACGCGTTTTCGCACAAATGCGTGCGCGGGTGCTGAAAAGAGCAGCATCGGCATGCTTAGCACGTCGTTTGGTAGAAATCCACGTGCGCGTTTTGCAAAAAGCACCATTTGCATGCACATCTTGTGGTTTTGCAGAAAACTTCATCCGCGTCTACCAAAAGATGCATGTGCATGCTTAAAACGCGTTTTCGAACAAATGCGTGCGCGGGTGCTAAAAAGAGCAGCATCGGCATGCTTAGCACGTCGTTTGGTAGAAATCCACGTGCGCGTTCTGCCAAAAGCACCATTTGAATGCACATCTTGTGGTTTTGCAGAAAACGTCATCCGCGACTACCAGAAGATGCATGTGAATGCTTAAAACGCGTTTTCGCACAAATCCGTGCGCGGGTGCTAAAAAGAGCAGCATCGGCATGCTTAGCACGTCGTTTGGTAGAAATCCACGTGCGCGTTCTGCCAAAAGCACCATTTGCATGCACATCTTGTGGTTTTGCAGAAAACTTCATCCGCGTCTACCAAAAGATGCATGTGCATGCTTAAAACGCGTTTTCGCACAAATGCGTGCGCGGGTGCTAAAAAGAGCAGCATCGGCATGCTTAGCACGTCGTTTGGTAGAAATCCACGTGCGCGTTCTGCAAAAAGCACCATTTGCATGCACATCTTGTGGTTTTGCAGAAAACTTCATCCGCGTCTACCAAAAGATGCATGTGCATGCTTAAAACGCGTTTTCGCACAAATGCGTGCGCGGGTGCTAAAAAGAGCAGCATCGGCATGCTTAGCACGTCGTTTGGTAGAAATCCACGTGCGCGTTCTGCCAAAAGCACCATTTGCATGCACATCTTGTGGTTTTGCAGAAAACTTCATCCGCGTCTACCAAAAGATGCATGTGCATGCTTAAAACGCGTTTTCGCACAAATCCGTGCGCGGGTGCTAAAAAGAGCAGCATCGGCATGCTTAGCACGTCGTTTGGTAGAAATCCACGTGCGCGTTCTGCCAAAAGCACCATTTGCATGCACATCTTGTGGTTTTGCAGAAAACTTCATCCGCGTCTACCAAAAGATGCATGTGCATACTTAAAACGCGTTTTCGCACAAATCCGTGCGCGGGTGCTAAAAAGAGCAGCATCGGCATGCTTAGCACGTCGTTTGGTAGAAGTCCACGTGCGCGTTCTGCCAAAAGCACCATTTGCATGCACATCTGGTGGTTTTGCAGAAAACTTCATCCGAGTCTACCAAAAGATGCATGTGCATGCTTAAAACGCGTTTTCGCACAAATCCGTGCGCGGGTGCTAAAAAGAGCAGCATCGGCATGCTTAGCACGTCGTTTGGTAGAAATCCACGTGCGCGTTCTGCCAAAAGCACCATTTGCATGCACATCTTGTGGTTTTGCAGAAAACTTCATCCGCGTCTACCAAAAGATGCATGTGCATGCTTAAAACGCGTTTTCGCACAAATGCGTGCGCGGGTGCTAAAAAGAGCAGCATCGGCATGCTTAGCACGTCGTTTGGTAGAAATCCACGTGCGCGTTCTGCCAAAAGCACCATTTGCATGCACATCTTGTGGTTTTGCAGAAAACTTCATCCGCGTCTACCAAAAGATGCATGTGCATGCTTAAAACGCGTTTTCGCACAAATCCGTGCGCGGGTGCTAAAAAGAGCAGCATCGGCATGCTTAGCACGTCGTTTGGTAGAAATCCACGTGCGCGTTCTGCCAAAAGCACCATTTGCATGCACATCTTGTGGTTTTGCAGAAAACTTCATCCGCGTCTACCAAAAGATGCATGTGCATGCTTAAAACGCGTTTTCGCACAAATCCGTGCGCGGGTGCTAAAAAGAGCAGCATCGGCATGCTTAGCACGTCGTTTGGTAGAAGTCCACGTGCGCGTTCTGCCAAAAGCACCATTTGCATGCACATCTTGTGGTTTTGCAGAAAACTTCATCCGCGTCTACCAAAAGATGCATGTGCATGCTTAAAACGCGTTTTCGCACAAATCCGTGCGCGGGTGCTAAAAAGAGCAGCATCGGCATGCTTAGCACGTCGTTTGGTAGAAATCCACGTGCGCGTTCTGCCAAAAGCACCATTTGCATGCACATCTTGTGGTTTTGCAGAAAACTTCATCCGCGTCTACCAAAAGATGCATGTGCATGCTTAAAACGCGTTTTCGCACAAATGCGTGCGCGGGTGCTAAAAAGAGCAGCATCGGCATGCTTAGCACGTCGTTTGGTAGAAATCCACGTGCGCGTTCTGCAAAAAGCACCATTTGCATGCACATCTTGTGGTTTTGCAGAAAACTTCATCCGCGTCTACCAAAAGATGCATGTGCATGCTTAAAACGCGTTTTCGCACAAATGCGTGCGCGGGTGCTAAAAAGAGCAGCATCGACATGCTTAGCACGTCGTTTGGTAGACATCCACGTGCGCGTTCTGCCAAAAGCACCATTTGCATGCACATCTTGTGGTTTTGCAGAAAACTTCATCCGCGTCTACCAAAAGATGCATGTGCATGCTTAAAACGCGTTTTCGCACAAATCCGTGCGCGGGTGCTAAAAAGAGCAGCATCGGCATGCTTAGCACGTCGTTTGGTAGAAGTCCACGTGCGCGTTCTGCCAAAAGCACCATTTGCTTGCACATCTTTTGGTTTTGCAGAAAACTTCATCCGCGTCTACCAAAAGATGCATGTGCATGCTTAAAACGCGTTTTCGCACAAATTCGTGCGCGGGTGCTAAAAAGAGCAGCATCGGCATGCTTAGCACGTCGTTTGGTAGAAATCCACGTGCGCGTTCTGCCAAAAGCACCATTTGCATGCACATCTTGTGGTTTTGCAGAAAACTTCATCCGCGTCTACCAAAAGATGCATGTGCATGCTTAAAACGCGTTTTCGCACAAATGCGTGCGCGGGTGCTAAAAAGAGCAGCATCGGCATGCTTAGCACGTCGTTTGGTAGAAATCCACGTGCGCGTTCTGCAAAAAGCACCATTTGCATGCACATCTTGTGGTTTTGCAGAAAACTTCATCCGCGTCTACCAAAAGATGCATGTGCATGCTTAAAACGCGTTTTCGCACAAATGCGTGCGCGGGTGCTAAAAAGAGCAGCATCGGCATGCTTAGCACGTCGTTTGGTAGAAATCCACGTGCGCGTTCTGCCAAAAGCACCATTTGCATGCACATCTTGTGGTTTTGCAGAAAACTTCATCCGCGTCTACCAAAAGATGCATGTGCATGCTTAAAACGCGTTTTCGCACAAATGCGTGCGCGGGTGCTAAAAAGAGCAGCATCGGCATGCTTAGCACGTCGTTTGGTAGAAATCCACGTGCGAGTTCTGCCAAAAGCACCATTTGCATGCACATCTTGTGGTTTTGCAGAAAACTTGATCCGCGTCTACCAAAAGATGCATGTGTATGCTTAAAACGCGTTTTCGCACAAATCCGTGCGCGGGTGCTAAAAAGAGCAGCATCGGCATGCTTAGCACGTCGTTTGGTAGAAATCCACGTGCGCGTTCTGCCAAAAGCACCATTTGCATGCACATCTTGTGGTTTTGCAGAAAACTTCATCCGCGTCTACCAAAAGATGCATGTGCATGCTTAAAACGCGTTTTCGCACAAATCCGTGCGCGGGTGCTAAAAAGAGCAGCATCGGCATGCTTAGCACGTCGTTTGGTAGAAATCCACGTGCGCGTTCTGCCAAAAGCACCATTTGCATGCACATCTTGTGGTTTTGCAGAAAACTTCATCCGCGTCTACCAAAAGATGCATGTGCATGCTTAAAACGCGTTTTCGCACAAATCCGTGCGCGGGTGCTAAAAAGAGCAGCATCGGCATGCTTAGCACGTCGTTTGGTAGAAATTCACGTGCGCGATCTGCAAAAAGCACCATTTGCATGCACATCTTGTGGTTTTGCAGAAAACTTCATCCGCGTCTACCAAAAGATGCATGTGCATGCTTAAAATGCGTTTTCGCACAAATCCGTGCGCGGGTGCTAAAAAGAGCAGCATCGGCGTGCTTAGCACGTCGTTTGGTAGAAATCCACGTGCGCGTTCTGCCAAAAGCACCATTTGCATGCACATCTTGTGGTTTTGCAGAAAACTTCATCCGCGTCTACCAAAAGATGCATGTGCATGCTTAAAACGCGTTTTCGCACAAATCCGTGCGCGGGTGCTAAAAAGAGCAGCATCGGCATGCTTAGCCCGTCGTTTGGTAGAAATCCACGTGCGCGTTCTGCCAAAAGCACCATTTGCATGCACATCTTGTGGTTTTGCAGAAAACTTCATCCGCGTCTACCAAAAGATGCATGTGCATGCTTAAAACGCGTTTTCGCACAAATCCGTGCGCGGGTGCTAAAAAGAGCAGCATCGGCATGCTTAGCGCGTCGTTTGGTAGAAATCCACGTGCGCGTTCTGCCAAAAGCACCATTTGCATGCACATCTTGTGGTTTTGCAGAAAACTTCATCCGCGTCTAACAAAAGATGCATGTGTATGCTTAAAACGCGTTTTCGCACAAATCCGTGCGCGGGTGCTAAAAAGAGCAGCATCGGCATGCTTAGCACGTCGTTTGGTAGAAATCCACGTGCGCGTTCTGCCAAAAGCACCATTTGCATGCACATCTTGTGGTTTTGCAGAAAACTTCATCCGCGTCTACCAAAAGATGCATGTGCATGCTTAAAACGCGTTTTCGCACAAATCCGTGCGCGGGTGCTAAAAAGAGCAGCATCGGCATGCTTAGCCCGTCGTTTGGTAGAAATCCACGTGCGCGTTCTGCCAAAAGCACCATTTACATGCACATCTTGTGGTTTTGCAGAAAACTTCATCCGCGTCTACCAAAAGATGCATGTGCATGCTTAAAAACGCGTTTTCGCACAAATCCGTGCGCGGGTGCTAAAAAGAGCAGCATCGGCATGCTTAGCGCGTCGTTTGGTAGAAATCCACGTGCGCGTTCTGCCAAAAGCACCATTTGCATGCACATCTTGTGGTTTTGCAGAAAACTTCATCCGCGTCTACCAAAAGATGCATGTGCATGCTTAAAAGGCGTTTTCGCACAAATCCGTGCGCGGGTGCTAAAAAGAGCAGCATCGGCATGCTTAGAACGTCGTTTGGTAGAAATCCACGTGCGCGTTCTGCAAAAAGCACCATTTGCATGCACATCTTGTGGTTTTGCAGAAAACTTCATCCGCGTCT
This sequence comes from Dermacentor andersoni, assembly GCF_023375885.2. Lineage (NCBI taxonomy): Eukaryota > Metazoa > Arthropoda > Arachnida > Ixodida > Ixodidae > Dermacentor > Dermacentor andersoni. Next base: position 363,750 of record NW_027314781.1, read on the forward strand.
ACCAAAAGATGCATGTGCATGCTTAAAACGCGTTTTCGCACAAATGCGTGCGCGGGTGCTAAAAAGAGCAGCATCGGCATGCTTAGCGCGTCGTTTGGTAGAAATCCACGTGCGCGTTCTGCCAAAAGCACCATTTGCATGCACATCTTGTGGTTTTGCAGAAAACTTCATCCGCGTCTACCAAAAGATGCATGTGCATGCTTAAAACGCGTTTTCGCACAAATGCGTGCGCGGGTGCTAAAAAGAGCAGCATCGGCATGCTTAGCACGTCGTTTGGTAGAAATCCACGTGCGCGTTCTGCCAAAAGCACCATTTGCATGCACATCTTGTGGTTTTGCAGAAAACTTCATCCGCGTCTACCAAAAGATGCATGTGCATGCTTAAAATGCGTTTTCGCACAAATCCGTGCGCGGGTGCTAAAAAGAGCAGCATCGGCATGCTTAGCACGTCGTTTGGTAGAAATCCACGTGCGCGTTCTGCCAAAAGCACCATTTGCATGCACATCTTGTGGTTTTGCAGAAAACTTCATCCGCGTCTACCAAAAGATGCATGTGCATGCTTAAAACGCGTTTTCGCACAAATCCGTGCGCGGGTGCTAAAAAGAGCAGCATCGGCATGCTTAGCACGTCGTTTGGTAGAAATCCACGTGCGCGTTCTGCCAAAAGCACCATTTGCATGCACATCTTGTGGTTTTGCAGAAAACTTCATCCGCGTCTACCAAAAGATGCATGTGCATGCTTAAAACGCGTTTTCGCACAAATCCGTGCGCGGGTGCTAAAAAGAGCAGCATCGGCATGCTTAGCGCGTCGTTTGGTAGAAATCCACGTGCGCGTTCTGCCAAAAGCACCATTTGCATGCACATCTTGTGGTTTTGCAGAAAACTTCATCCGCGTCTACCAAAAGATGCATGTGCATGCTTAAAAGGCGTTTTCGCACAAATCCGTGCGCGGGTGCTAAAAAGAGCAGCATCGGCATTGCTTAGCGCGTCGTTTGGTAGAAATCCCCGTGCGCGTTCTGCCAAAAGCACCATTTGCATGCACATCTTGTGGTTTTGCAGAAAACTTCATCCGCGTCTACCAAAAGATGCATGTGCATGCTTAAAACGCGTTTTCGCACAAATCCGTGCGCGGGTGCTAAAAAGAGCAGCATCGGCATGCTTAGCGCGTCGTTTGGTAGAAATCCACGTGCGCGTTCTGCCAAAAGCACCATTTGCATGCACATCTTGTGGTTTTGCAGAAAACTTCATCCGCGTCTACCAAAAGATGCATGTGCATGCTTAAAAGGCGTTTTCGCACAAATCCGTGCGCGGGTGCTAAAAAGAGCAGCATCGGCATGCTTAGCACGTCGTTTGGTAGAAATCCACGTGCGCGTTCTGCAAAAAGCACCATTTGCATGCACATCTTGTGGTTTTGCAGAAAACTTCATCCGCGTCTACCAAAAGATGCATGTGCATGCTTAAAACGCGTTTTCGCACAAATGCGTGCGCGGGTGCTAAAAAGAGCAGCATCGGCATGCTTAGCACGTCGTTTGGTAGAAATCCACGTGCGCGTTCTGCAAAAAGCACCATTTGCATGCACATCTTGTGGTTTTGCAGAAAACTTCATCCGCGTCTACCAAAAGATGCATGTGCATGCTTAAAACGCGTTTTCGCACAAATCCGTGCGCGGGTGCTAAAAAGAGCAGCATCGGCATGCTTAGCACGTCGTTTGGTAGAAATCCACGTGCGCGTTCTGCCAAAAGCACCATTTGCATGCACATCTTGTGGTTTTGCAGAAAACTTTATCCGCGTCTACCAAAAGATGCATGTGCATGCTTAAAACGCGTTTTCGCACAAATCCGTGCGCGGGTGCTAAAAAGAGCAGCATCGGCATGCTTAGCACGTCGTTTGGTAGAAATCCACGTGCGCGTTCTGCAAAAAGCACCATTTGCATGCACATCTTGTGGTTTTGCAGAAAACTTCATCCGCGTCTACCAAAAGATGCATGTGCATGCTTAAAACGCGTTTTCCCACAAATCCGTGCGCGGGTGCTAAAAAGAGCAGCATCGGCATGCTTAGCGCGTCGTTTGGTAGAAATCCACGTGCGCGTTCTGCCAAAAGCACCATTTGCATGCACATCTTGTGGTTTTGCAGAAAACTTCATCCGCGTCTACCAAAAGATGCATGTGCATGCTTAAAACGCGTTTTCGCACAAATGCGTGCGCGGGTGCTAAAAAGAGCAGCATCGGCATGCTTAGCACGTCGTTTGGTAGAAATCCACGTGCGCGTTCTGCCAAAAGCACCATTTGCATGCACATCTTGTGGTTTTGCAGAAAACTTCATCCGCGTCTACCAAAAGATGCATGTGCATGCTTAAAACGCGTTTTCGCACAAATCCGTGCGCGGGTGCTAAAAAGAGCAGCATCGGCATGCTTAGCACGTCGTTAGGTAGAAATCCACGTGCGCGTTCTGCCAAAAGCACCATTTGCATGCACATCTTGTGGTTTTGCAGAAAACTTCATCCGCGTCTACCAAAAGATGCATGTGCATGCTTAAAATGCGTTTTCGCACAAATCCGTGCGCGGGTGCTAAAAAGAGCAGCATCGGCATGCTTAGCACGTCGTTTGGTAGAAATCCACGTGCGCGTTCTGCCAAAAGCACCATTTGCATGCACATCTTGTGGTTTTGCAGAAAACTTCATCCGCGTCTACCAAAAGATGCATGTGCATGCTTAAAACGCGTTTTCGCACAAATCCGTGCGCGGGTGCTAAAAAGAGCAGCATCGGCATGCTTAGCACGTCGTTTGGTAGAAATCCACGTGCGCGTTCTGCCAAAAGCACCATTTGCATGCACATCTTGTGGTTTTGCAGAAAACTTCATCCGCGTCTACCAAAAGATGCATGTGCATGCTTAAAACGCGTTTTCGCACAAATCCGTGCGCGGGTGCTAAAAAGAGCAGCATCGGCATGCTTAGCGCGTCGTTTGGTAGAAATCCACGTGCGCGTTCTGCCAAAAGCACCATTTGCATGCACATCTTGTGGTTTTGCAGAAAACTTCATCCGCGTCTACCAAAAGATGCATGTGCATGCTTAAAAGGCGTTTTCGCACAAATCCGTGCGCGGGTGCTAAAAAGAGCAGCATCGGCATGCTTAGCGCGTCGTTTGGTAGAAATCCACGTGCGCGTTCTGCCAAAAGCACCATTTGCATGCACATCTTGTGGTTTTGCAGAAAACTTCATCCGCGTCTACCAAAAGATGCATGTGCATGCTTAAAACGCGTTTTCGCACAAATCCGTGCGCGGGTGCTAAAAAGAGCAGCATCGGCATGCTTAGCGCGTCGTTTGGTAGAAATCCACGTGCGCGTTCTGCCAAAAGCACCATTTGCATGCACATCTTGTGGTTTTGCAGAAAACTTCATCCGCGTCTACCAAAAGATGCATGTGCATGCTTAAAAGGCGTTTTCGCACAAATCCGTGCGCGGGTGCTAAAAAGAGCAGCATCGGCATGCTTAGCACGTCGTTTGGTAGAAATCCACGTGCGCGTTCTGTAAAAAGCACCATTTGCATGCACATCTTGTGGTTTTGCAGAAAACTTCATCCGCGTCTACCAAAAGATGCATGTGCATGCTTAAAACGCGTTTTCGCACAAATGCGTGCGCGGGTGCTAAAAAGAGCAGCATCGGCATGCTTAGCACGTCGTTTGGTAGAAATCCACGTGCGCGTTCTGCAAAAAGCACCATTTGCATGCACATCTTGTGGTTTTGCAGAAAACTTCATCCGCGTCTACCAAAAGATGCATGTGCATGCTTAAAAGGCGTTTTCGCACAAATCCGTGCGCGGGTGCTAAAAAGAGCAGCATCGGCATGCTTAGCACGTCGTTTGGTAGAAATCCACGTGCGCGTTCTGCGAAAAGCACCATTTGCATGCACATCTTGTGGTTTTGCAGAAAACTTTATCCGCGTCTACCAAAAGATGCATGTGCATGCTTAAAACGCGTTTTCCCACAAATCCGTGCGCGGGTGCTAAAAAGAGCAGCATCGGCATGCTTAGCGCGTCGTTTGGTAGAAATCCACGTGCGCGTTCTGCCAAAAGCACCATTTGCATGCACATCTTGTGGTTTTGCAGAAAACTTCATCCGCGTCTACCAAAAGATGCATGTGCATGCTTAAAACGCGTTTTCGCACAAATGCGTGCGCGGGTGCTAAAAAGAGCAGCATCGGCATGCTTAGCACGTCGTTTGGTAGAAATCCACGTGCGCGTTCTGCCAAAAGCACCATTTGCATGCACATCTTGTGGTTTTGCAGAAAACTTCATCCGCGTCTACCAAAAGATGCATGTGCATGCTTAAAACGCGTTTTCGCACAAATCCGTGCGCGGGTGCTAAAAAGAGCAGCATCGGCATGCTTAGCACGTCGTTTGGTAGAAATCCACGTGCGCGTTCTGCCAAAAGCACCATTTGCATGCACATCTTGTGGTTTTGCAGAAAACTTCATCCGCGTCTACCAAAAGATGCATGTGCATGCTTAAAACGCGTTTTCGCACAAATCCGTGCGCGGGTGCTAAAAAGAGCAGCATCGGCATGCTTAGCGCGTCGTTTGGTAGAAATCCACGTGCGCGTTCTGCCAAAAGCACCATTTGCATGCACATCTTGTGGTTTTGCAGAAACCTTCATCCGCGTCTACCAAAAGATGCATGTGCATGCTTAAAAGGCGTTTTCGCACAAATCCGTGCGCGGGTGCTAAAAAGAGCAGCATCGGCATGCTTAGCACGTCGTTTGGTAGAAATCCACGTGCGCGTTCTGCAAAAAGGACATTTGCATGCACATCTTGTGGTTTTGCAGAAAACTTCATCCGCGTCTACCAAAAGATGCATGTGCATGCTTAAAACGCGTTTTCGCACAAATGCGTGCGCGGGTGCTAAAAAGAGCAGCATCGGCATGCTTAGCACGTCGTTTGGTAGAAATCCACGTGCGCGTTCTGCAAAAAGCACCATTTGCATGCACATCTTGTGGTTTTGCAGAAAACTTCATCCGCGTCTACCAAAAGATGCATGTGCATGCTTAAAACGCGTTTTCGCACAAATGCGTGCGCGGGTGCTAAAAAGAGCAGCATCGGCATGCTTAGCACGTCGTTTGGTAGAAATCCACGTGCGCGTTCTGCCAAAAGCACCATTTGCATGCACATCTTGTGGTTTTGCAGAAAACTTCATCCGCGTCTACCAAAAGATGCATGTGCATGCTTAAAACGCGTTTTCGCACAAATCCGTGCGCGGGTGCTAAAAAGAGCAGCATCGGCATGCTTAGCACGTCGTTTGGTAGAAATCCACGTGCGCGTTCTGCCAAAAGCACCATTTGCATGCACATCTTGTGGTTTTGCAGAAAACTTCATCCGCGTCTACCAAAAGATGCATGTGCATGCTTAAAATGCGTTTTCGCACAAATCCGTGCGCGGGTGCTAAAAAGAGCAGCATCGGCATGCTTAGCACGTCGTTTGGTAGAAATGCACGTGCGCGTTCTGCCAAAAGCACCATTTGCATGCACATCTTGTGGTTTTGCAGAAAACTTCATCCGCGTCTACCAAAAGATGCATGTGCATGCTTAAAACGCGTTTTCGCACAAATCCGTGCGCGGGTGCTAAAAAGAGCAGCATCGGCATGCTTAGCACGTCGTTTGGTAGAAATCCACGTGCGCGTTCTGCCAAAAGCACCATTTGCATGCACATCTTGTGGTTTTGCAGAAAACTTCATCCGCGTCTACCAAAAGATGCATGTGCATGCTTAAAACGCGTTTTCGCACAAATCCGTGCGCGGGTGCTAAAAAGAGCAGCATCGGCATGCTTAGCGCGTCGTTTGGTAGAAATCCACGTGCGCGTTCTGCCAAAAGCACCATTTGCATGCACATCTTGTGGTTTTGCAGAAAACTTCATCCGCGTCTACCAAAAGATGCATGTGCATGCTTAAAAGGCGTTTTCGCACAAATCCGTGCGCGGGTGCTAAAAAGAGCAGCATCGGCATGCTTAGCGCGTCGTTTGGTAGAAATCCACGTGCGCGTTCTGCCAAAAGCACCATTTGCATGCACATCTTGTGGTTTTGCAGAAAACTTCATCCGCGTCTACCAAAAGATGCATGTGCATGCTTAAAACGCGTTTTCGCACAAATCCGTGCGCGGGTGCTAAAAAGAGCAGCATCGGCATGCTTAGCGCGTCGTTTGGTAGAAATCCACGTGCGCGTTCTGCCAAAAGCACCATTTGCATGCACATCTTGTGGTTTTGCAGAAAACTTCATCCGCGTCTACCAAAAGATGCATGTGCATGCTTAAAAGGCGTTTTCGCACAAATCCGTGCGCGGGTGCTAAAAAGAGCAGCATCGGCATGCTTAGCACGTCGTTTGGTAGAAATCCACGTGCGCGTTCTGCAAAAAGCACCATTTGCATGCACATCTTGTGGTTTTGCAGAAAACTTCATCCGCGTCTACCAAAAGATGCATGTGCATGCTTAAAACGCGTTTTCGCACAAATGCGTGCGCGGGTGCTAAAAAGAGCAGCATCGGCATGCTTAGCACGTCGTTTGGTAGAAATCCACGTGCGCGTTCTGCAAAAAGCACCATTTGCATGCACATCTTGTGGTTTTGCAGAAAACTTCATCCGCGTCTACCAAAAGATGCATGTGCATGCTTAAAACGCGTTTTCGCACAAATCCGTGCGCGGGTGCTAAAAAGAGCAGCATCGGCATGCTTAGCACGTCGTTTGGTAGAAATCCACGTGCGCGTTCTGCCAAAAGCACCATTTGCATGCACATCTTGTGGTTTTGCAGAAAACTTTATCCGCGTCTACCAAAAGATGCATGTGCATGCTTAAAACGCGTTTTCGCACAAATCCGTGCGCGGGTGCTAAAAAGAGCAGCATCGGCATGCTTAGCACGTCGTTTGGTAGAAATCCACGTGCGCGTTCTGCAAAAAGCACCATTTGCATGCACATCTTGTGGTTTTGCAGAAAACTTCATCCGCGTCTACCAAAAGATGCATGTGCATGCTTAAAACGCGTTTTCCCACAAATCCATGCGCGGGTGCTAAAAAGAGCAGCATCGGCATGCTTAGCGCGTCGTTTGGTAGAAATCCACGTGCGCGTTCTGCCAAAAGCACCATTTGCATGCACATCTTGTGGTTTTGCAGAAAACTTCATCCGCGTCTACCAAAAGATGCATGTGCATGCTTAAAACGCGTTTTCGCACAAATGCGTGCGCGGGTACTAAAAAGAGCAGCATCGGCATGCTTAGCACGTCGTTTGGTAGAAATCCACGTGCGCGTTCTGCCAAAAGCACCATTTGCATGCACATCTTGTGGTTTTGCAGAAAACTTCATCCGCGTCTACCAAAAGATGCATGTGCATGCTTAAAACGCGTTTTCGCACAAATCCGTGCGCGGGTGCTAAAAAGAGCAGCATCGGCATGCTTAGCACGTCGTTTGGTAGAAATCCACGTGCGCGTTCTGCCAAAAGCACCATTTGCATGCACATCTTGTGGTTTTGCAGAAAACTTCATCCGCGTCTACCAAAAGATGCATGTGCATGCTTAAAACGCGTTTTCGCACAAATCCGTGCGCGGGTGCTAAAAAGAGCAGCATCGGCATGCTTAGCGCGTCGTTTGCTAGAAATCCACGTGCGCGTTCTGCCAAAAGCACCATTTGCATGCACATCTTGTGGTTTTGCAGAAAACTTCATCCGCGTCTACCAAAAGATGCATGTGCATGCTTAAAAGGCGTTTTCGCACAAATCCGTGCGCGGGTGCTAAAAAGAGCAGCATCGGCATGCTTAGCACGTCGTTTGGTAGAAATCCACGTGCGCGTTCTGCAAAAAGGACATTTGCATGCACATCTTGTGGTTTTGCAGAAAACTTCATCCGCGTCTACCAAAAGATGCATGTGCATGCTTAAAACGCGTTTTCGCACAAATGCGTGCGCGGGTGCTAAAAAGAGCAGCATCGGCATGCTTAGCACGTCGTTTGGTAGAAATCCACGTGCGCGTTCTGCAAAAAGCACCATTTGCATGCACATCTTGTGGTTTTGCAGAAAACTTCATCCGCGTCTACCAAAAGATGCATGTGCATGCTTAAAACGCGTTTTCGCACAAATGCGTGCGCGGGTGCTAAAAAGAGCAGCATCGGCATGCTTAGCACGCCGTTTGGTAGAAATCCACGTGCGCGTTCTGCGAAAAGCACCATTTGCATGCACATCTTGTGGTTTTGCAGAAAACTTCATCCGCGTCTACCAAAAGATGCATGTGCATGCTTAAAATGCGTTTTCGCACAAATCCGTGCGCGGGTGCTAAAAAGAGCAGCATCGGCATGCTTAGCACGTCGTTTGGTAGAAATCCACGTGCGCGTTCTGCCAAAAGCACCATTTGCATGCACATCTTGTGGTTTTGCAGAAAACTTCATCCGCGTCTACCAAAAGATGCATGTGCATGCTTAAAACGCGTTTTCGCACAAATCCGTGCGCGGGTGCTAAAAAGAGCAGCATCGGCATGCTTAGCGCGTCGTTTGGTAGAAATCCACGTGCGCGTTCTGCCAAAAGCACCATTTGCATGCACATCTTGTGGTTTTGCAGAAAACTTCATCCGCGTCTACCAAAAGATGCATGTGCATGCTTAAAACGCGTTTTCGCACAAATGCGTGCGCGGGTGCTAAAAAGAGCAGCATCGGCATGCTTAGCACGTCGTTTCGTAGAAATCCACGTGCGCGTTCTGCAAAAAGCACCATTTGCATGCACATCTTGTGGTTTTGCAGAAAACTTCATCCGCGTCTACCAAAAGATGCATGTGCATGCTTAAAACGCGTTTTCGCACAAATCCGTGCGCGGGTGCTAAAAAGAGCAGCATCGGCATGCTTAGCACGTCGTTTGGTAGAAATCCACGTGCGCGTTCTGCCTAAAGCACCATTTGCATGCACATCTTGTGGTTTTGCAGAAAACTTTATCCGCGTCTACCAAAAGATGCATGTGCATGCTTAAAACGCGTTTTCGCACAAATCCGTGCGCGGGTGCTAAAAAGAGCAGCATCGGCATGCTTAGCACGTCGTTTGGTAGAAATCCACGTGCGCGTTCTGCAAAAAGCACCATTTGCATGCACATCTTGTGGTTTTGCAGAAAACTTCATCCGCGTCTACCAAAAGATGCATGTGCATGCTTAAAACGCGTTTTCCCACAAATCCGTGCGCGGGTGCTAAAAAGAGCAGCATCGGCATGCTTAGCGCGTCGTTTGGTAGAAATCCACGTGCGCGTTCTGCCAAAAGCACCATTTGCATGCACATCTTGTGGTTTTGCAGAAAACTTCATCCGCGTCTACCAAAAGATGCATGTGCATGCTTAAAACGCGTTTTCGCACAAATGCGTGCGCGGGTGCTAAAAAGAGCAGCATCGGCATGCTTAGCACGTCGTTTGGTAGAAATCCACGTGCGCGTTCTGCCAAAAGCACCATTTGCATGCACATCTTGTGGTTTTGCAGAAAACTTCATCCGCGTCTACCAAAAGATGCATGTGCATGCTTAAAATGCGTTTTCGCACAAATCCGTGCGCGGGTGCTAAAAAGAGCAGCATCGGCATCCTTAGCACGTCGTTTGGTAGAAATCCACGTGCGCGTTCTGCCAAAAGCACCATTTGCATGCACATCTTGTGGTTTTGCAGAAAACTTCATCCGCGTCTACCAAAAGATGCATGTGCATGCTTAAAACGCGTTTTCGCACAAATCCGTGCGCGGGTGCTAAAAAGAGCAGCATCGGCATGCTTAGCACGTCGTTTGGTAGAAATCCACGTGCGCGTTCTGCCAAAAGCACCATTTGCATGCACATCTTGTGGTTTTGCAGAAAACTTCATCCGCGTCTACCAAAAGATGCATGTGCATGCTTAAAACGCGTTTTCGCACAAATCCGTGCGCGGGTGCTAAAAAGAGCAGCATCGGCATGCTTAGCGCGTCGTTTGGTAGAAATCCACGTGCGCGTTCTGCCAAAAGCACCATTTGCATGCACATCTTGTGGTTTTGCAGAAAACTTCATCCGCGTCTACCAAAAGATGCATGTGCATGCTTAAAAGGCGTTTTCGCACAAATCCGTGCGCGGGTGCTAAAAAGACCAGCATCGGCATGCTTAGCGCGTCGTTTGGTAGAAATCCACGTGCGCGTTCTGCCAAAAGCACCATTTGCATGCACATCTTGTGGTTTTGCAGAAAACTTCATCCGCGTCTACCAAAAGATGCATGTGCATGCTTAAAACGCGTTTTCGCACAAATCCGTGCGCGGGTGCTAAAAAAAGCAGCATCGGCATGCTTAGCGCGTCGTTTGGTAGAAATCCACGTGCGCGTTCTGCCAAAAGCACCATTTGCATGCACATCTTGTGGTTTTGCAGAAAACTTCATCCGCGTCTACCAAAAGATGCATGTGCATGCTTAAAAGGCGTTTTCGCACAAATCCGTGCGCGGGTGCTAAAAAGAGCAGCATCGGCATGCTTAGCACGTCGTTTGGTAGAAATCCACGTGCGCGTTCTGCAAAAAGCACCATTTGCATGCACATCTTGTGGTTTTGCAGAAAACTTCATCCGCGTCTACCAAAAGATGCATGTGCATGCTTAAAACGCGTTTTCGCACAAATGCGTGCGCGGGTGCTAAAAAGAGCAGCATCGGCATGCTTAGCACGTCGTTTGGTAGAAATCCACGTGCGCGTTCTGCAAAAAGCACCATTTGCATGCACATCTTGTGGTTTTGCAGAAAACTTCATCCGCGTCTACCAAAAGATGCATGTGCATGCTTAAAACGCGTTTTCGCACAAATCCGTGCGCGGGTGCTAAAAAGAGCAGCATCGGCATGCTTAGCACGTCGTTTGGTAGAAATCCACGTGCGCGTTCTGCCAAAAGCACCATTTGCATGCACATCTTGTGGTTTTGCAGAAAACTTTATCCGCGTCTACCAAAAGATGCATGTGCATGCTTAAAACGCGTTTTCGCACAAATCCGTGCGCGGGTGCTAAAAAGAGCAGCATCGGCATGCTTAGCACGTCGTTTGGTAGAAATCCACGTGCGCGTTCTGCAAAAAGCACCATTTGCATGCACATCTTGTGGTTTTGCAGAAAACTTCATCCGCGTCTACCAAAAGATGCATGTGCATGCTTAAAACGCGTTTTCCCACAAATCCGTGCGCGGGTGCTAAAAAGAGCAGCATCGGCATGCTTAGCGCGTCGTTTGGTAGAAATCCACGTGCGCGTTCTGCCAAAAGCACCATTTGCATGCACATCTTGTGGTTTTGCAGAAAACTTCATCCGCGTCTACCAAAAGATGCATGTGCATGCTTAAAACGCGTTTTCGCACAAATGCGTGCGCGGGTGCTAAAAAGAGCAGCATCGGCATGCTTAGCACGTCGTTTGGTAGAAATCCACGTGCGCGTTCTGCCAAAAGCACCATTTGCATGCACATCTTGTGGTTTTGCAGAAAACTTCATCCGCGTCTACCAAAAGATGCATGTGCATGCTTAAAACGCGTTTTCGCACAAATCCGTGCGCGGGTGCTAAAAAGAGCAGCATCGGCATGCTTAGCACGTCGTTTGGTAGAAATCCACGTGCGCGTTCAGCCAAAAGCACCATTTGCATGCACATCTTGTGGTTTTGCAGAAAACTTCATCCGCGTCCACCAAAAGATGCATGTGCATGCTTAAAATGCGTTTTCGCACAAATCCGTGCGCGGGTGCTAAAAAGAGCAGCATCGGCATGCTTAGCACGTCGTTTGGTAGAAATCCACGTGCGCGTTCTGCCAAAAGCACCATTTGCATGCACATCTTGTGGTTTTGCAGAAAACTTCATCCGCGTCTACCAAAAGATGCATGTGCATGCTTAAAACGCGTTTTCGCACAAATCCGTGCGCGGGTGCTAAAAAGAGCAGCATCGGCATGCTTAGCACGTCGTTTGGTAGAAATCCACGTGCGCGTTCTGCCAAAAGCACCATTTGCATGCACATCTTGTGGTTTTGCAGAAAACTTCATCCGCGTCTACCAAAAGATGCATGTGCATGCTTAAAACGCGTTTTCGCACAAATCCGTGCGCGGGTGCTAAAAAGAGCAGCATCGGCATGCTTAGCGCGTCGTTTGGTAGAAATCCACGTGCGCGTTCTGCCAAAAGCACCATTTGCATGCACATCTTGTGGTTTTGCAGAAAACTTCATCCGCGTCTACCAAAAGATGCATGTGCATGCTTAAAAGGCGTTTTCGCACAAATCCGTGCGCGGGTGCTAAAAAGAGCAGCATCGGCATGCTTAGCGCGTCGTTTGGTAGAAATCCACGTGCGCGTTCTGCCAAAAGCACCATTTGCATGCACATCTTGTGGTTTTGCAGAAAACTTCATCCGCGTCTACCAAAAGATGCATGTGCATGCTTAAAACGCGTTTTCGCACAAATCCGTGCGCGGGTGCTAAAAAGAGCAGCATCGGCATGCTTAGCGCGTCGTTTGGTAGAAATCCACGTGCGCGTTCTGCCAAAAGCACCATTTGCATGCACATCTTGTGGTTTTGCAGAAAACTTCATCCGCGTCTACCAAAAGATGCATGTGCATGCTTAAAAGGCGTTTTCGCACAAATCCGTGCGCGGGTGCTAAAAAGAGCAGCATCGGCATGCTTAGCACGTCGTTTCGTAGAAATCCACGTGCGCGTTCTGCAAAAAGCACCATTTGCATGCACATCTTGTGGTTTTGCAGAAAACTTCATCCGCGTCTACCAAAAGATGCATGTGCATGCTTAAAACGCGTTTTCGCACAAATGCGTGCGCGGGTGCTAAAAAGAGCAGCATCGGCATGCTTAGCACGTCGTTTGGTAGAAATCCACGTGCGCGTTCTGCAAAAAGCACCATTTGCATGCACATCTTGTGGTTTTGCAGAAAACTTCATCCGCGTCTACCAAAAGATGCATGTGCATGCTTAAAACGCGTTTTCGCACAAATCCGTGCGCGGGTGCTAAAAAGAGCAGCATCGGCATGCTTAGCACGTCGTTTGGTAGAAATCCACGTGCGCGTTCTGCCAAAAGCACCATTTGCATGCACATCTTGTGGTTTTGCAGAAAACTTTATCCGCGTCTACCAAAAGATGCATGTGCATGCTTAAAACGCGTTTTCCCACAAATCCGTGCGCGGGTGCTAAAAAGAGCAGCATCGGCATGCTTAGCGCGTCGTTTGGTAGAAATCCACGTGCGCGTTCTGCCAAAAGCACCATTTGCATGCACATCTTGTGGTTTTGCAGAAAACTTCATCCGCGTCTACCAAAAGATGCATGTGCATGCTTAAAACGCGTTTTCGCACAAATGCGTGCGCGGGTGCTAAAAAGAGCAGCATCGGCATGCTTAGCACGTCGTTTGGTAGAAATCCACGTGCGCGTTCTGCCAAAAGCACCATTTGCATGCACATCTTGTGGTTTTGCAGAAAACTTCATCCGCGTCTACCAAAAGATGCATGTGCATGCTTAAAACGCGTTTTCGCACAAATCCGTGCGCGGGTGCTAAAAAGAGCAGCATCGGCATGCTTAGCACGTCGTTTGGTAGAAATCCACGTGCGCGTTCTGCCAAAAGCACCATTTGCATGCACATCTTGTGGTTTTGCAGAAAACTTCATCCGCGTCTACCAAAAGATGCATGTGCATGCTTAAAACGCGTTTTCGCACAAATCCGTGCGCGGGTGCTAAAAAGAGCAGCATCGGCATGCTTAGCGCGTCGTTTGGTAGAAATCCACGTGCGCGTTCTGCCAAAAGCACCATTTGCATGCACATCTTGTGGTTTTGCAGAAAACTTCATCCGCGTCTACCAAAAGATGCATGTGCATGCTTAAAAGGCGTTTTCGCACAAATCCGTGCGCGGGTGCTAAAAAGAGCAGCATCGGCATGCTTAGCACGTCGTTTGGTAGAAATCCACGTGCGCGTTCTGCAAAAAGGACATTTGCATGCACATCTTGTGGTTTTGCAGAAAACTTCATCCGCGTCTACCAAAAGATGCATGTGCATGCTTAAAACGCGTTTTCGCACAAATGCGTGCGCGGGTGCTAAAAAGAGCAGCATCGGCATGCTTAGCACGTCGTTTGGTAGAAATCCACGTGCGCGTTCTGCAAAAAGCACCATTTGCATGCACATCTTGTGGTTTTGCAGAAAACTTCATCCGCGTCTACCAAAAGATGCATGTGCATGCTTAAAACGCGTTTTCGCACAAATGCGTGCGCGGGTGCTAAAAAGAGCAGCATCGGCATGCTTAGCACGTCGTTTGGTAGAAATCCACGTGCGCGTTCTGCCAAAAGCACCATTTGCATGCACATCTTGTGGTTTTGCAGAAAACTTCATCCGCGTCTACCAAAAGATGCATGTGCATGCTTAAAACGCGTTTTCGCACAAATCCGTGCGCGGGTGCTAAAAAGAGCAGCATCGGCATGCTTAGCACGTCGTTTGGTAGAAATCCACGTGCGCGTTCTGCCAAAAGCACCATTTGCATGCACATCTTGTGGTTTTGCAGAAAACTTCATCCGCGTCTACCAAAAGATGCATGTGCATGCTTAAAATGCGTTTTCGCACAAATCCGTGCGCGGGTGCTAAAAAGAGCAGCATCGGCATGCTGAGCACGTCGTTTGGTAGAAATCCACGTGCGCGTTCTGCCAAAAGCACCATTTGCATGCACATCTTGTGGTTTTGCAGAAAACTTCATCCGCGTCTACCAAAAGATGCATGTGCATGCTTAAAACGCGTTTTCGCACAAATCCGTGCGCGGGTGCTAAAAAGAGCAGCATCGGCATGCTTAGCACGTCGTTTGGTAGAAATCCACGTGCGCGTTCTGCCAAAAGCACCATTTGCATGCACATCTTGTGGTTTTGCAGAAAACTTCATCCGCGTCTACCAAAAGATGCATGTGCATGCTTAAAACGCGTTTTCGCACAAATCCGTGCGCGGGTGCTAAAAAGAGCAGCATCGGCATGCTTAGCGCGTCGTTTGGTAGAAATCCACGTGCGCGTTCTGCCAAAAGCACCATTTGCATGCACATCTTGTGGTTTTGCAGAAAACTTCATCCGCGTCTACCAAAAGATGCATGTGCATGCTTAAAAGGCGTTTTCGCACAAATCCGTGCGCGGGTGCTAAAAAGAGCAGCATCGGCATGCTTAGCGCGTCGTTTGGTAGAAATCCACGTGCGCGTTCTGCCAAAAGCACCATTTGCATGCACATCTTGTGGTTTTGCAGAAAACTTCATCCGCGTTTACCAAAAGATGCATGTGCATGCTTAAAACGCGTTTTCGCACAAATCCGTGCGCGGGTGCTAAAAAGAGCAGCATCGGCATGCTTAGCGCGTCGTTTGGTAGAAATCCACGTGCGCGTTCTGCCAAAAGCACCATTTGCATGCACATCTTGTGGTTTTGCAGAAAACTTCATCCGCGTCTACCAAAAGATGCATGTGCATACTTAAAAGGCGTTTTCGCACAAATCCGTGCGCGGGTGCTAAAAAGAGCAGCATCGGCATGCTTAGCACGTCGTTTGGTAGAAATCCACGTGCGCGTTCTGCAAAAAGCACCATTTGCATGCACATCTTGTGGTTTTGCAGAAAACTTCATCCGCGTCTACCAAAAGATGCATGTGCATGCTTAAAACGCGTTTTCGCACAAATGCGTGCGCGCGTGCTAAAAAGAGCAGCATCGGCATGCTTAGCACGTCGTTTGGTAGAAATCCACGTGCGCGTTCTGCAAAAAGCACCATTTGCATGCACATCTTGTGGTTTTGCAGAAAACTTCATCCGCGTCTACCAAAAGATGCATGTGCATGCTTAAAACGCGTTTTCGCACAAATCCGTGCGCGGGTGCTAAAAAGAGCAGCATCGGCATGCTTAGCACGTCGTTTGGTAGAAATCCACGTGCGCGTTCTGCAAAAAGCACCATTTGCATGCACATCTTGTGGTTTTGCAGAAAACTTCATCCGCGTCTACCAAAAGATGCATGTGCATGCTTAAAAGGCGTTTTCGCACAAATCCGTGCGCGGGTGCTAAAAAGAGCAGCATCGGCATGCTTAGCACGTCGTTTGGTAGAAATCCACGTGCGCGTTCTGCAAAAAGGACATTTGCATGCACATCTTGTGGTTTTGCAGAAAACTTCATCCGCGTCTACCAAAAGATGCATGTGCATGCTTAAAACGCGTTTTCGCACAAATGCGTGCGCGGGTGCTAAAAAGAGCAGCATCGGCATGCTTAGCACGTCGTTTGGTAGAAATCCACGTGCGCGTTCTGCAAAAAGCACCATTTGCATGCACATCTTGTGGTTTTGCAGAAAACTTCATCCGCGTCTACCAAAAGATGCATGTGCATGCTTAAAACGCGTTTTCGCACAAATGCGTGCGCGGGTGCTAAAAAGAGCAGCATCGGCATGCTTAGCACGTCGTTTGGTAGAAATCCACGTGCGCGTTCTGCGAAAAGCACCATTTGCATGCACATCTTGTGGTTTTGCAGAAAACTTCATCCGCGTCTACCAAAAGATGCATGTGCATGCTTAAAACGCGTTTTCGCACAAATCCGTGCGCGGGTGCTAAAAAGAGCAGCATCGGCATGCTTAGCACGTCGTTTGGTAGAAATCCACGTGCGCGTTCTGCCAAAAGCACCATTTGCATGCACATCTCGTGGTTTTGCAGAAAACTTCATCCGCGTCTACCAAAAGATGCATGTGCATGCTTAAAACGCGTTTTCGCACAAATCCGTGCGCGGGTGCTAAAAAGAGCAGCATCGGCATGCTTAGCACGTCGTTTGGTAGAAATCCACGTGCGCGTTCTGCAAAAAGCACCATTTGCATGCACATCTTGTGGTTTTGCAGAAAACTTCATCCGCGTCTACCAAAAGATGCATGTGCATGCTTAAAACGCGTTTTCGCACAAATGCGTGCGCGGGTGCTAAAAAGAGCAGCATCGGCATGCTTAGCGCGTCGTTTGGTAGAAATCCACGTGCGCGTTCTGCCAAAAGCACCATTTGCATGCACATCTTGTGGTTTTGCAGAAAACTTCATCCGCGTCTACCAAAAGATGCATGTGCATGCTTAAAACGCGTTTTCGCACAAATGCGTGCGCGGGTGCTAAAAAGAGCAGCATCGGCATGCTTAGCACGTCGTTTGGTAGAAATCCACGTGCGCGTTCTGCCAAAAGCACCATTTGCATGCACATCTTGTGGTTTTGCAGAAAACTTCATCCGCGTCTACCAAAAGATGCATGTGCATGCTTAAAACGCGTTTTCGCACAAATCCGTGCGCGGGTGCTAAAAAGAGCAGCATCGGCATGCTTAGCACGTCGTTTGGTAGAAATCCACGTGCGCGTTCTGCCAAAAGCACCATTTGCATGCACATCTTGTGGTTTTGCAGAAAACTTCATCCGCGTCTACCAAAAGATGCATGTGCATGCTTAAAACGCGTTTTCGCACAAATCCGTGCGCGGGTGCTAAAAAGAGCAGCATCGGCATGCTTAGCGCGTCGTTTGGTAGAAATCCACGTGCGCGTTCTGCCAAAAGCACCATTTGCATGCACATCTTGTGGTTTTGCAGAAAACTTCATCCGCGTCTACCAAAAGATGCATGTGCATGCTTAAAAGGCGTTTTCGCACAAATCCGTGCGCGGGTGCTAAAAAGAGCAGCATCGGCATGCTTAGCACGTCGTTTGGTAGAAATCCACGTGCGCGTTCTGCAAAAAGGACATTTGCATGCACATCTTGTGGTTTTGCAGAAAACTTCATCCGCGTCCACCAAAAGATGCATGTGCATGCTTAAAACGCGTTTTCGCACAAATGCGTGCGCGGGTGCTAAAAAGAGCAGCATCGGCATGCTTAGCACGTCGTTTGGTAGAAATCCACGTGCGCGTTCTGCAAAAAGCACCATTTGCATGCACATCTTGTGGTTTTGCAGAAAACTTCATCCGCGTCTACCAAAAGATGCATGTGCATGCTTAAAACGCGTTTTCGCACAAATGCGTGCGCGGGTGCTAAAAAGAGCAGCATCGGCATGCTTAGCACGTCGTTTGGTAGAAATCCACGTGCGCGTTCTGCCAAAAGCACCATTTGCATGCACATCTTGTGGTTTTGCAGAAAACTTCATCCGCGTCTACCAAAAGATGCATGTGCATGCTTAAAACGCGTTTTCGCACAAATCCGTGCGCGGGTGCTAAAAAGAGCAGCATCGGCATGCTTAGCACGTCGTTTGGTAGAAATCCACGTGCGCGTTCTGCCAAAAGCACCATTTGCATGCACATCTTGTGGTTTTGCAGAAAACTTCATCCGCGTCTACCAAAAGATGCATGTGCATGCTTAAAACGCGTTTTCGCACAAATCCGTGCGCGGGTGCTAAAAAGAGCAGCATCGGCATGCTTAGCGCGTCGTTTGGTAGAAATCCACGTGCGCGTTCTGCCAAAAGCACCATTTGCATGCACATCTTGTGGTTTTGCAGAAAACTTCATCCGCGTCTACCAAAAGATGCATGTGCATGCTTAAAAGGCGTTTTCGCACAAATCCGTGCGCGGGTGCTAAAAAGAGCAGCATCGGCATGCTTAGCACGTCGTTTGGTAGAAATCCACGTGCGCGTTCTGCAAAAAGGACATTTGCATGCACATCTTGTGGTTTTGCAGAAAACTTCATCCGCGTCTACCAAAAGATGCATGTGCATGCTTAAAACGCGTTTTCGCACAAATGCGTGCGCGGGTGCTAAAAAGAGCAGCATCGGCATGCTTAGCACGTCGTTTGGTAGAAATCCACGTGCGCGTTCTGCAAAAAGCACCATTTGCATGCACATCTTGTGGTTTTGCAGAAAACTTCATCCGCGTCTACCAAAAGATGCATGTGCATGCTTAAAACGCGTTTTCGCACAAATGCGTGCGCGGGTGCTAAAAAGAGCAGCATCGGCATGCTTAGCACGTCGTTTGGTAGAAATCCACGTGCGCGTTCTGCCAAAAGCACCATTTGCATGCACATCTTGTGGTTTTGCAGAAAACTTCATCCGCGTCTACCAAAAGATGCATGTGCATGCTTAAAACGCGTTTTCGCACAAATCCGTGCGCGGGTGCTAAAAAGAGCAGCATCGGCATGCTTAGCACGTCGTTTGGTAGAAATCCACGTGCGCGTTCTGCCAAAAGCACCATTTGCATGCACATCTTGTGGTTTTGCAGAAAACTTCATCCGCGTCTACCAAAAGATGCATGTGCATGCTTAAAATGCGTTTTCGCACAAATCTGTGCGCGGGTGCTAAAAAGAGCAGCATCGGCATGCTTAGCACGTCGTTTGGTAGAAATCCACGTGCGCGTTCTGCCAAAAGCACCATTTGCATGCACATCTTGTGGTTTTGCAGAAAACTTCATCCGCGTCTACCAAAAGATGCATGTGCATGCTTAAAACGCGTTTTCGCACAAATCCGTGCGCGGGTGCTAAAAAGAGCAGCATCGGCATGCTTAGCACGTCGTTTGGTAGAAATCCACGTGCGCGTTCTGCCAAAAGCACCATTTGCATGCACATCTTGTGGTTTTGCAGAAAACTTCATCCGCGTCTACCAAAAGATGCATGTGCATGCTTAAAACGCGTTTTCGCACAAATCCGTGCGCGGGTGCTAAAAAGAGCAGCATCGGCATGCTTAGCGCGTCGTTTGGTAGAAATCCACGTGCGCGTTCTGCCAAAAGCACCATTTGCATGCACATCTTGTGGTTTTGCAGAAAACTTCATCCGCGTCTACCAAAAGATGCATGTGCATGCTTAAAAGGCGTTTTCGCACAAATCCGTGCGCGGGTGCTAAAAAGAGCAGCATCGGCATGCTTAGCGCGTCGTTTGGTAGAAATCCACGTGCGCGTTCTGCCAAAAGCACCATTTGCATGCACATCTTGTGGTTTTGCAGAAAACTTCATCCGCGTCTACCAAAAGATGCATGTGCATGCTTAAAAGGCGTTTTCGCACAAATCCGTGCGCGGGTGCTAAAAAGAGCAGCATCGGCATGCTTAGCACGTCGTTTGGTAGAAATCCACGTGCGCGTTCTGCAAAAAGCACCATTTGCATGCACATCTTGTGGTTTTGCAGAAAACTTCATCCGCGTCTACCAAAAGATGCATGTGCATGCTTAAAACGCGTTTTCGCACAAATGCGTGCGCGGGTGCTAAAAAGAGCAGCATCGGCATGCTTAGCACGTCGTTTGGTAGAAATCCACGTGCGCGTTCTGCAAAAAGCACCATTTGCATGCACATCTTGTGGTTTTGCAGAAAACTTCATCCGCGTCTACCAAAAGATGCATGTGCATGCTTAAAACGCGTTTTCGCACAAATCCGTGCGCGGGTGCTAAAAAGAGCAGCATCGGCATGCTTAGCACGTCGTTTGGTAGAAATCCACGTGCGCGTTCTGCAAAAAGCACCATTTGCATGCACATCTTGTGGTTTTGCAGAAAACTTCATCCGCGTCTACCAAAAGATGCATGTGCATGCTTAAAAGGCGTTTTCGCACAAATCCGTGCGCGGGTGCTAAAAAGAGCAGCATCGGCATGCTTAGCACGTCGTTTGGTAGAAATCCACGTGCGCGTTCTGCAAAAAGGACATTTGCATGCACATCTTGTGGTTTTGCAGAAAACTTCATCCGCGTCTACCAAAAGATGCATGTGCATGCTTAAAACGCGTTTTCGCACAAATGCGTGCGCGGGTGCTAAAAAGAGCAGCATCGGCATGCTTAGCACGTCGTTTGGTAGAAATCCACGTGCGCGTTCTGCAAAAAGCACCATTTGCATGCACATCTTGTGGTTTTGCAGAAAACTTCATCCGCGTCTACCAAAAGATGCATGTGCATGCTTAAAACGCGTTTTCGCACAAATGCGTGCGCGGGTGCTAAAAAGAGCAGCATCGGCATGCTTAGCACGTCGTTTGGTAGAAATCCACGTGCGCGTTCTGCGAAAAGCACCATTTGCATGCACATCTTGTGGTTTTGCAGAAAACTTCATCCGCGTCTACCAAAAGATGCATGTGCATGCTTAAAACGCGTTTTCGCACAAATCCGTGCGCGGGTGCTAAAAAGAGCAGCATCGGCATGCTTAGCACGTCGTTTGGTAGAAATCCACGTGCGCGTTCTGCCAAAAGCACCATTTGCATGCACATCTCGTGGTTTTGCAGAAAACTTCATCCGCGTCTACCAAAAGATGCATGTGCATGCTTAAAACGCGTTTTCGCACAAATCCGTGCGCGGGTGCTAAAAAGAGCAGCATCGGCATGCTTAGCACGTCGTTTGGTAGAAATCCACGTGCGCGTTCTGCAAAAAGCACCATTTGCATGCACATCTTGTGGTTTTGCAGAAAACTTCATCCGCGTCTACCAAAAGATGCATGTGCATGCTTAAAACGCGTTTTCGCACAAATGCGTGCGCGGGTGCTAAAAAGAGCAGCATCGGCATGCTTAGCGCGTCGTTTGGTAGAAATCCACGTGCGCGTTCTGCCAAAAGCACCATTTGCATGCACATCTTGTGGTTTTGCAGAAAACTTCATCCGCGTCTACCAAAAGATGCATGTGCATGCTTAAAACGCGTTTTCGCACAAATGCGTGCGCGGGTGCTAAAAAGAGCAGCATCGGCATGCTTAGCACGTCGTTTGGTAGAAATCCACGTGCGCGTTCTGCCAAAAGCACCATTTGCATGCACATCTTGTGGTTTTGCAGAAAACTTCATCCGCGTCTACCAAAAGATGCATGTGCATGCTTAAAACGCGTTTTCGCACAAATCCGTGCGCGGGTGCTAAAAAGAGCAGCATCGGCATGCTTAGCACGTCGTTTGGTAGAAATCCACGTGCGCGTTCTGCCAAAAGCACCATTTGCATGCACATCTTGTGGTTTTGCAGAAAACTTCATCCGCGTCTACCAAAAGATGCATGTGCATGCTTAAAACGCGTTTTCGCACAAATCCGTGCGCGGGTGCTAAAAAGAGCAGCATCGGCATGCTTAGCGCGTCGTTTGGTAGAAATCCACGTGCGCGTTCTGCCAAAAGCACCATTTGCATGCACATCTTGTGGTTTTGCAGAAAACTTCATCCGCGTCTACCAAAAGATGCATGTGCATGCTTAAAAGGCGTTTTCGCACAAATCCGTGCGCGGGTGCTAAAAAGAGCAGCATCGGCATGCTTAGCACGTCGTTTGGTAGAAATCCACGTGCGCGTTCTGCAAAAAGGACATTTGCATGCACATCTTGTGGTTTTGCAGAAAACTTCATCCGCGTCCACCAAAAGATGCATGTGCATGCTTAAAACGCGTTTTCGCACAAATGCGTGCGCGGGTGCTAAAAAGAGCAGCATCGGCATGCTTAGCACGTCGTTTGGTAGAAATCCACGTGCGCGTTCTGCAAAAAGCACCATTTGCATGCACATCTTGTGGTTTTGCAGAAAACTTCATCCGCGTCTACCAAAAGATGCATGTGCATGCTTAAAACGCGTTTTCGCACAAATGCGTGCGCGGGTGCTAAAAAGAGCAGCATCGGCATGCTTAGCACGTCGTTTGGTAGAAATCCACGTGCGCGCTCTGCGAAAAGCACCATTTGCATGCACATCTTGTGGTTTTGCAGAAAACTTCATCCGCGTCTACCAAAAGATGCATGTGCATGCTTAAAACGCGTTTTCGCACAAATCCGTGCGCGGGTGCTAAAAAGAGCAGCATCGGCATGCTTAGCACGTCGTTTGGTAGAAATCCACGTGCGCGTTCTGCCAAAAGCACCATTTGCATGCACATCTTGTGGTTTTGCAGAAAACTTCATCCGCGTCTACCAAAAGATGCATGTGCATGCTTAAAACGCGTTTTCGCACAAATCCGTGCGCGGGTGCTAAAAAGAGCAGCATCGGCATGCTTAGCGCGTCGTTTGGTAGAAATCCACGTGCGCGTTCTGCCAAAAGCACCATTTGCATGCACATCTTGTGGTTTTGCAGAAAACTTCATCCGCGTCTACCAAAAGATGCATGTGCATGCTTAAAAGGCGTTTTCGCACAAATCCGTGCGCGGGTGCTAAAAAGAGCAGCATCGGCATGCTTAGCACGTCGTTTGGTAGAAATCCACGTGCGCGTTCTGCAAAAAGGACATTTGCATGCACATCTTGTGGTTTTGCAGAAAACTTCATCCGCGTCTACCAAAAGATGCATGTGCATGCTTAAAACGCGTTTTCGCACAAATGCGTGCGCGGGTGCTAAAAAGAGCAGCATCGGCATGCTTAGCACGTCGTTTGGTAGAAATCCACGTGCGCGTTCTGCAAAAAGCACCATTTGCATGCACATCTTGTGGTTTTGCAGAAAACTTCATCCGCGTCTACCAAAAGATGCATGTGCATGCTTAAAACGCGTTTTCGCACAAATGCGTGCGCGGGTGCTAAAAAGAGCAGCATCGGCATGCTTAGCACGTCGTTTGGTAGAAATCCACGTGCGCGTTCTGCAAAAAGCACCATTTGAATGCACATCTTGTGGTTTTGCAGAAAACTTAATCCGCGTCTACCAAAAGATGCATGTGCATGCTTAAAACGCGTTTTCGCACAAATGCGTGCGCGGGTGCTAAAAAGAGCAGCATCGGCATGCTTAGCACGTCGTTTGGTAGAAATCCACGTGCGCGTTCTGCCAAAAGCACCATTTGCATGCACATCTTGTGGTTTTGCAGAAAACTTCATCCGCGTCTACCAAAAGATGCATGTGCATGCTTAAAATGCGTTTTCGCACAAATCCGTGCGCGGGTGCTAAAAAGAGCAGCATCGGCATGCTTAGCACGTCGTTTGGTAGAAATCCACGTGCGCGTTCTGCCAAAAGCACCATTTGCATGCACATCTTGTGGTTTTGCAGAAAACTTCATCCGCGTCTACCAAAAGATGCATGTGCATGCTTAAAACGCGTTTTCGCACAAATCCGTGCGCGGGTGCTAAAAAGAGCAGCATCGGCATGCTTAGCACGTCGTTTGGTAGAAATCCACGTGCGCGTTCTGCCAAAAGCACCATTTGCATGCACATCTTGTGGTTTTGCAGAAAACTTCATCCACGTCTACCAAAAGATGCATGTGCATGCTTAAAACGCGTTTTCGCACAAATCCGTGCGCGGGTGCTAAAAAGAGCAGCATCGGCATGCTTAGCGCGTCGTTTGGTAGAAATCCACGTGCGCGTTCTGCCAAAAGCACCATTTGCATGCACATCTTGTGGTTTTGCAGAAAACTTCATCCGCGTCTACCAAAAGATGCATGTGCAAGCTTAAAAGGCGTTTTCGCACAAATCCGTGCGCGGGTGCTAAAAAGAGCAGCATCGGCATGCTTAGCACGTCGTTTGGTAGAAATCCACGTGCGCGTTCTGCAAAAAGGACATTTGCATGCACATCTTGTGGTATTGCAGAAAACTTCATCCGCGTCTACCAAAAGATGCATGTGCATGCTTAAAACGCGTTTTCGCACAAATGCGTGCGCGGGTGCTAAAAAGAGCAGCATCGGCATGCTTAGCACGTCGTTTGGTAGAAATCCACGTGCGCGTTCTGCAAAAAGCACCATTTGCATGCACATCTTGTGGTTTTGCAGAAAACTTCATCCGCGTCTACCAAAAGATGCATGTGCATGCTTAAAACGCGTTTTCGCACAAATGCGTGCGCGGGTGCTAAAAAGAGCAGCATCGGCATGCTTAGCACGTCGTTTGGTAGAAATCCACGTGCGCGTTCTGCAAAAAGCACCATTTGAATGCACATCTTGTGGTTTTGCAGAAAACTTCATCCGCGTCTACCAAAAGATGCATGTGCATGCTTAAAACGCGTTTTCGCACAAATCCGTGCGCGGGTGCTAAAAAGAGCAGCATCGGCATGCTTAGCACGTCGTTTGGTAGAAATCCACGTGCGCGTTCTGCCAAAAGCACCATTTGCATGCACATCTTGTGGTTTTGCAGAAAACTTTATCCGCGTCTACCAAAAGATGCATGTGCATGCTTAAAACGCGTTTTCGCACAAATCCGTGCGCGGGTGCTAAAAAGAGCAGCATCGGCATGCTTAGCACGTCGTTTGGTAGAAATCCACGTGCGCGTTCTGCAAAAAGCACCATTTGCATGCACATCTTGTGGTTTTGCAGAAAACTTCATCCGCGTCTACCAAAAGATGCATGTGCATGCTTAAAACGCGTTTTCGCACAAATGCGCGCGCGGGTGCTAAAAAGAGCAGCATCGGCATGCTTAGCACGTCGTTTGGTAGAAATCCACGTGCGCGTTCTGCAAAAAGCACCATTTGCATGCACATCTTGTGGTTTTGCAGAAAACTTCATCCGCATCTACCAAAAGATGCATGTGCATGCTTAAAACGCGTTTTCGCACAAATGCGTGCGCGGGTGCTAAAAAGAGCAGCATCGGCATGCTTAGCACGTCGTTTGGTAGAAATCCACGTGCGCGTTCTGCCAAAAGCACCATTTGCATGCACATCTTGTGGTTTTGCAGAAAACTTCATCCGCGTCTACCAAAAGATGCATGTGCATGCTTAAAACGCGTTTTCGCACAAATGCGTGCGCGGGTGCTAAAAGGAGCAGCATCGGCATGCTTAGCACGTCGTTTGGTAGAAATCCACGTGCGCGTTCTGCCAAAAGCACCATTTGCATGCACATCTTGTGGTTTTGCAGAAACCTTCATCCGCGTCTACCAAAAGATGCATGTGCATGCTTAAAACGCGTTTTCGCACAAATCCGTGCGCGGGTGCTAAAAGGAGCAGCATCAGCATGCACGTCGTTTGGTAGAAATCCACGTGCGCGTTCTGCCAAAAGCACCATTTGCATGCACATCTTGTGGTTTTGCAGAAAACTTCATCCGCGTCTACCAAAAGATGCATGTGCATGCTTAAAACGCGTTTTCGCACAAATCCGTGCGCGGGTGCTAAAAAGAGCAGCATCGGCATGCTTAGCACGTCGTTTGGTAGAAATCCACGTGCGCGTTCTGCCAAAAGCACCATTTGCATGCACATCTTGTGGTTTTGCAGAAAACTTCATCCGCGTCTACCAAAAGATGCATGTGCATGCTTAAAACGCGTTTTCGCACAAATCCGTGCGCGGGTGCTAAAAAGAGCAGCATCGGAATGCTTAGCACGTCGTTTGGTAGAAGTCCACGTGCGCGTTCTGCCAAAAGCACCATTTGCATGCACATCTTGTGGTTTTGCAGAAAACTTCATCCGCGTCTACCACAAGATGTATGTGCATGCTTAAAACGCGCTTTCGCACAAAGCCGTGCGCGGGTGCTAAAAAGAGCAGCATCGGCATGCTTAGCACGTCGTTTGGTAGAAATCCACGTGCGCGTTCTGCCAAAAGCACCATTTGCATGCACATCTTGTGGTTTTGCAGAAAACTTCATCCGCGTCTACCAAAAGATGCATGTGCATGCTTAAAACGCGTTTTCGCACAAATGCCTGCGCGGGTGCTAAAAAGAGCAGCATCGGCATGCTTAGCACGTCGTTTGGTAGAAATCCACGTGCGCGTTCTGCAAAAAGCACCATTTGCATGCACATCTTGTGGTTTTGCAGAAAACTTCATCCGCGTCTACCAAAAGATGCATGTGCATGCTTAAAACGCGTTTTCGCACAAATGCGTGCGCGGGTGCTAAAAAGAGCAGCATCGGCATGCTTAGCACGTCGTTTGGTAGAAATCCACGTGCGCGTTCTGCCAAAAGCACCATTTGCATGCACATCTTGTGGTTTTGCAGAAAACTTCATCCGCGTCTACCAAAAGATGCATGTGCATGCTTAAAACGCGTTTTCGCACAAATCCGTGCGCGGGTGCTAAAAAGAGCAGCATCGGCATGCTTAGCACGTCGTTTGGTAGAAATCCACGTGCGCGTTCTGCCAAAAGCACCATTTGCATGCACATCTTGTGGTTTTGCAGAAAACTTCATCCGCGTCTACCAAAAGATGCATGTGCATGCTTAAAACGCGTTTTCGCACAAATCCGTGGCGCGGTGCTAAAAAGAGCAGCATCGGCATGCTTAGCACGTCGTTTCGTAGAAATCCACGTGCGCGTTCTGCAAAAAGCACCATTTGCATGCACATCTTGTGGTTTTGCAGAAAACTTCATCCGCGTCTACCAAAAGATGCATGTGCATGCTTAAAACGCGTTTTCGCACAAATGCGCGCGCGGGTGCTAAAAAGAGCAGCATCGGCATGCTTAGCACGTCGTTTGGTAGAAATCCACGTGCGCGTTCTGCAAAAAGCACCATTTGCATGCACATCTTGTGGTTTTGCAGAAAACTTCATCCGCATCTACCAAAAGATGCATGTGCATGCTTAAAACGCGTTTTCGCACAAATCCGTGCGCGGGTGCTAAAAAGAGCAGCATCTGCATGCTTAGCACGTCGTTTGGTAGAAATCCACGTGCGCGTTCTGCCAAAAGCACCATTTGCACGCACATCTTGTGGTTTTGCAGAAAACTTCATCCGCGTCTACCAAAAGATGCATGTGCATGCTTAAAACGCGTTTTCGCACAAATCCGTGCGCGGGTGCTAAAAAGAGCAGCATCGGCATGCTTAGCACGTCGTTTGGTAGAAATCCACGTGCGCGTTCTGCCAAAAGCACCATTTGCATGCACATCTTGTGGTTTTGCAGAAAACTTCATCCGCGTCTACCAAAAGATGCATGTGCATGCTTAAAACGCGTTTTCGCACAAATGCCTGCGCGGGTGCTAAAAAGAGCAGCATCGGCATGCTTAGCACGTCGTTTGGTAGAAATCCACGTGCGCGTTCTGCAAAAAGAACCATTTGCATGCACATCTTGTGGTTTTGCAGAAAACTTCATCCGCGTCTACCAAAAGATGCATGTGCATGCTTAAAACGCGTTTTCGCACAAATGCGTGCGCGGGTGCTAAAAAGAGCAGCATCGGCATGCTTAGCACGTCGTTTGGTAGAAATCCACGTGCGCGTTCTGCCAAAAGCACCATTTGCATGCACATCTTGTGGTTTTGCAGAAAACTTCATCCGCGTCTACCAAAAGATGCATGTGCATGCTTAAAACGCGTTTTCGCACAAATCCGTGCGCGGGTGCTAAAAAGAGCAGCATCGGCATGCTTAGCACGTCGTTTGGTAGAAATCCACGTGCGCGTTCTGCCAAAAGCACCATTTGCATGCACATCTTGTGGTTTTGCAGAAAACTTCATCCGCGTCTACCAAAAGATGCATGTGCATGCTTAAAACGCGTTTTCGCACAAATGCGCGCGCGGGTGCTAAAAAGAGCAGCATCGGCATGCTTAGCACGTCGTTTGGTAGAAATCCACGTGCGCGTTCTGCAAAAAGCACCATTTGCATGCACATCTTGTGGTTTTGCAGAAAACTTCATCCGCATCTACCAAAAGATGCATGTGCATGCTTAAAACGCGTTTTCGCACAAATGCGTGCGCGGGTGCTAAAAAGAGCAGCATCGGCATGCTTAGCACGTCGTTTGGTAGAAATCCACGTGCGCGTTCTGCCAAAAGCACCATTTGCATGCACATCTTGTGGTTTTGCAGAAAACTTCATCCGCGTCTACCAAAAGATGCATGTGCATGCTTAAAACGCGTTTTCGCACAAATGCGTGCGCGGGTGCTAAAAGGAGCAGCATCGGCATGCTTAGCACGTCGTTTGGTAGAAATCCACGTGCGCGTTCTGCCAAAAGCACCATTTGCATGCACATCTTGTGGTTTTGCAGAAACCTTCATCCGCGTCTACCAAAAGATGCATGTGCATGCTTAAAACGCGTTTTCGCACAAATGCGTGCGCGGGTGCTAAAAAGAGCAGCATCGGCATGCACGTCGTTTGGTAGAAATCCACGTGCGCGTTCTGCCAAAAGCACCATTTGCATGGACATCTTGTGGTTTTGCAGAAAACTTCATCCGCGTCTACCAAAAGATGCATGTGCATGCTTAAAACGCGTTTTCGCACAAATCCGTTCGCGGGTGCTAAAAAGAGCAGCATCGGAATGCTTAGCACGTCGTTTGGTAGAAGTCCACGTGCGCGTTCTGCCAAAAGCACCATTTGCATGCACATCTTGTGGTTTTGCAGAAAACTTCATCCGCGTCTACCACAAGATGTATGTGCATGCTTAAAACGCGCTTTCGCACAAATCCGTGGGCGGGTGCTAAAAAGAGCAGCATCGGCATGCTTAGCACGTCGTTTGGTAGAAATCCACGTGCGCGTTCTGCCAAAAGCACCATTTGCATGCACATCTTGTGGTTTTGCAGAAAACTTCATCCGCGTCTACCAAAAGATGCATGTGCATGCTTAAAACGCGTTTTCGCACAAATGCGTGCGCGGGTGCTAAAAAGAGCAGCATCGGCATGCTTAGCACGTCGTTTGGTAGAAATCCACGTGCGCGTTCTGCAAAAAGCACCATTTGCATGCACATCTTGTGGTTTTGCAGAAAACTTCATCCGCGTCTACCAAAAGATGCATGTGCATGCTTAAAACGCGTTTTCGCACAAATGCGTGCGCGGGTGCTAAAAGGAGCAGCATCGGCATGCTTAGCACGTCGTTTGGTAGAAATCCACGTGCGCGTTCTGCCAAAAGCACCATTTGCATGCACATCTTGTGGTTTTGCAGAAAACTTCATCCGCGTCTACCAAAAGATGCATGTGCATGCTTAAAACGCGTTTTCGCACAAATCCGTGCGCGGGTGCTAAAAAGAGCAGCATCGGCATGCTTAGCACGTCGTTTGGTAGAAATCCACGTGCGCGTTCTGCCAAAAGCACCATTTGCATGCACATCTTGTGGTTTTGCAGAAAACTTCATCCGCGTCTACCAAAAGATGCATGTGCATGCTTAAAACGCGTTTTCGCACAAATCCGTGCGCGGGTGCTAAAAAGAGCAGCATCGGCATGCTTAGCACGTCGTTTCGTAGAAATCCACGTGCGCGTTCTGCAAAAAGCACCATTTGCATGCACATCTTGTGGTTTTGCAGAAAACTTCATCCGCGTCTACCAAAAGATGCATGTGCATGCTTAAAACGCGTTTTCGCACAAATGCGCGCGCGGGTGCTAAAAAGAGCAGCATCGGCATGCTTAGCACGTCGTTTGGTAGAAATCCACGTGCGCGTTCTGCCAAAAGCACCATTTGCATGCACATCTTGTGGTTTTGCAGAAAACTTCATCCGCGTCTACCACAAGATGCATGTGCATGCTTAAAACGCGTTTTCGCACAAATCCGTGCGCGGGTGCTAAAAAGAGCAGCATCGGCATGCTTAGCACGTCGTTTGGTAGAAATCCACGTGCGCGTTCTGCCAAAAGCACCATTTGCATGCACATCTTGTGGTTTTGCAGAAAACTTCATCCGCGTCTACCAAAAGATGCATGTGCATGCTTAAAACGCGTTTTCGCACAAATGCGTGCGCGGGTGCTAAAAAGAGCAGCATCGGCATGCTTAGCACGTCGTTTGGTAGAAATCCACGTGCGCGTTCTGCCAAAAGCACCATTTGCATGCACATCTTGTGGTTTTGCAGAAAACTTCATCCGCGTCTACCAAAAGATGCATGTGCATGCTTAAAACGCGTTTTCGCACAAATCCGTGCGCGGGTGCTAAAAAGAGCAGCATCGGCATGCTTAGCACGTCGTTTGGTAGAAATCCACGTGCGCGTTCTGCCAAAAGCACCATTTGCATGCACATCTTGTGGTTTTGCAGAAAACTTCATCCGCGTCTACCAAAAGATGCATGTGCATGCTTAAAACGCGCTTTCGCACAAATCCGTGCGCGGGTGCTAAAAAGAGCAGCATCGGCATGCTTAGCACGTCGTTTCGTAGAAATCCACGTGCGCGTTCTGCAAAAAGCACCATTTGCATGCACATCTTGTGGTTTTGCAGAAAACTTCATCCGCGTCTACCAAAAGATGCATGTGCATGCTTAAAACGCGTTTTCGCACAAATGCGCGCGCGGGTGCTAAAAAGAGCAGCATCGGCATGCTTAGCACGTCGTTTGGTAGAAATCCACGTGCGCGTTCTGCCAAAAGCACCATTTGCATGCACATCTTGTGGTTTTGCAGAAAACTTCATCCGCGTCTACCAAAAGATGCATGTGCATGCTTAAAACGCGTTTTCGCACAAATGCGTGCGCGGGTGCTGAAAAGAGCAGCATCGGCATGCTTAGCACGTCGTTTGGTAGAAATCCACGTGCGCGTTCTGCAAAAAGCACCATTTGCATGCACATCTTGTGGTTTTGCAGAAAACTTCATCCGCGTCTACCAAAAGATGCATGTGCATGCTTAAAACGCGTTTTCGCACAAATGCGTGCGCGGGTGCTAAAAAGAGCAGCATCGGCATGCTTAGCACGTCGTTTGGTAGAAATCCACGTGCGCGTTCTGCCAAAAGCACCATTTGCATGCACATCTTGTGGTTTTGCAGAAAACTTCATCCGCGTCTACCAAAGATGCATGTGCATGCTTAAAACGCGTTTTCGCACAAATCCGTGCGCGGGTGCTAAAAAGAGCAGCATCGGCATGCTTAGCACGTCGTTTCGTAGAAATCCACGTGCGCGTTCTGCAAAAAGCACCATTTGCATGCACATCTTGTGGTTTTGCAGAAAACTTCATCCGCGTCTACCACAAGATGCATGTGCATGCTTAAAACGCGTTTTCGCACAAATGCGGCGCGCGGGTGCTAAAAAGAGCAGCATCGGCATGCTTAGCACGTCGTTTGGTAGAAATCCACGTGCGCGTTCTGCCAAAAGCACCATTTGCATGCACATCTTGTGGTTTTGCAGAAAACTTCATCCGCGTCTACCACAAGATGCATGTGCATGCTTAAAACGCGTTTTCGCACAAATCCGTGCGCGGGTGCTAAAAAGAGCAGCATCGGCATGCTTAGCACGTCGTTTGGTAGAAATCCACGTGCGCGTTCGGCCAAAAGCACCATTTGCATGCACATCTTGTGGTTTTGCAGAAAACTTCATCCGCGTCTACCAAAAGATGAATGTGCATGCTTAAAACGCGTTTTCGCACAAATGCGTGCGCGGGTGCTAAAAAGAGCAGCATCGGCATGCTTAGCACTTCGTTTGGTAGAAATCCACGTGCGCGTTCTGCAAAAAGCACCATTTGCATGCACATCTTGTGGTTTTGCAGAAAACTTCATCCGCGTCTACCAAAAGATGCATGTGCATGCTTAAAACGCGTTTTCGCACAAATGCGTGCGCGGGTGCTAAAAAGAGCAGCATCGGCATGCTTAGCACGTCGTTTGGTAGAAATCCACGTGCGCGTTCTGCCAAAAGCACAATTTGCATGCACATCTTGTGGTTTTGCAGAAAACTTCATCCGCGTCTACCAAAAGATACATGTGCATGCTTAAAACGCGTTTTCGCACAAATCCGTGCGCGGGTGCTAAAAAGAGCAGCATCGGCATGCTTAGCACGTCGTTTGGTAGAAATCCACGTGCGCGTTCTGCCAAAAGCACCATTTGCATGCACATCTTGTGGTTTTGCAGAAAACTTCATCCGCGTCTACCAAAAGATGCATGTGCATGCTTAAAAACGCGTTTTCGCACAAATCCGTGCGCGGGTGCTAAAAAGAGCAGCATCGGCATGCTTAGCACGTCGTTTCGTAGAAATCCACGTGCGCGTTCTGCAAAAAGCACCATTTGCATGCACATCTTGTGGTTTTGCAGAAAACTTCATCCGCGTCTACCAAAAGATGCATGTGCATGCTTAAAACGCGTTTTCGCACAAATGCGCGCGCGGGTGCTAAAAAGAGCACCATCGGCATGCTTAGCACGTCGTTTGGTAGAAATCCACGTGCGCGTTCTGCCAAAAGCACCATTTGCATGCACATCTTGTGGTTTTGCAGAAAACTTCATCCGCGTCTACCAAAAGATGCATGTGCATGCTTAAAACGCGTTTTCGCACAAATCCGTGCACGGGTGCTAAAAAGAGCAGCATCGGCATGCTTAGCACGTCGTTTCGTAGAAATCCACGTGCGCGTTCTGCAAAAAGCACCATTTGCATGCACATCTTGTGGTTTTGCAGAAAACTTCATCCGCGTCTACCAAAAGATGCATGTGCATGCTTAAAACGCGTTTTCGCACAAATGCGCGCGCGGGTGCTAAAAAGAGCAGCATCGGCATGCTTAGCACGTCGTTTGGTAGAAATCCACGTGCGCGTTCTGCCAAAAGCACCATTTGCATGCACATCTTGTGGTTTTGCAGAAAACTTCATCCGCGTCTACCAAAAGATGCATGTGCATGCTTAAAACGCGTTTTCGCACAAATCCGTGCACGGGTGCTAAAAAGAGCAGCATCGGCATGCTTAGCACGTCGTTTGGTAGAAATCCACGTGCGCGTTCTGCAAAAAGCACCATTTGCATGCACATCTTGTGGTTTTGCAGAAAACTTCATCCGCGTCTACCAAAAGATGCATGTGCATGCTTAAAACGCGTTTTCGCACAAATGCGCGCGCGGGTGCTAAAAAGAGCAGCATCGGCATGCTTAGCACGTCGTTTGGTAGAAATCCACGTGCGCGTTCTGCCAAAAGCACCATTTGCATGCACATCTTGTGGTTTTGCAGAAAACTTCATCCGCGTCTACCAAAAGATGCATGTGCATGCTTAAAACGCGTTTTCGCACAAATCCGTGCGCGGGTGCTAAAAAGAGCAGCATCGGCATGCTTAGCACGTCGTTTGGCAGAAATCCACGTGCGCGTTCTGCAAAAAGCACCATTTGCATGCACATCTTGTGGTTTTGCAGAAAACTTCATCCGCGTCTACCAAAAGATGCATGTGCATGCTTAAAATGCGTTTTCGCACAAATCCGTGCGCGGGTGCTAAAAAGAGCAGCATCGGCATGCTTAGCACGTCGTTTGGTAGAAATCCACGTGCGCGTTCTGCCAAAAGCACCATTTGCATGCACATCTTGTGGTTTTGCAGAAAACTTCATCCGCGTCTACCAAAAGATGCATGTGCATGCTTAAAACGCGTTTTCGCACAAATCCGTGCGCGGCTGCTAAAAAGAGCAGCATCGGCATGCTTAGCACGTCGTTTGGTAGAAATCCACGTGCGCGTTCTGCCAAAAGCACCATTTGCATGCACATCTTGTGGTTTTGCAGAAAACTTCATCCGCGTCTACCAAAAGATGCATGTGCATGCTTAAAACGCGTTTTCGCACAAATCCGTGCGCAGGTGCTAAAAAGAGCAGCATCGGCATGCTTAGCGCGTCGTTTGGTAGAAATCCACGTGCGCGTTCTGCCAAAAGCACCATTTGCATGCACATCTTGTGGTTTTGCAGAAAACTTCATCCGCGTCTACCAAAAGATGCATGTGCATGCTTAAAAGGCGTTTTCGCACAAATCCGTGCGCGGGTGCTAAAAAGAGCAGCATCGGCATGCTTAGCACGTCGTTTGGTAGAAATCCACGTGCGCGTTCTGCAAAAAGCACCATTTGCATGCACATCTTGTGGTTTTGCAGAAAACTTCATCCGCGTCTACCAAAAGATGCATGTGCATGCTTAAAACGCGTTTTCGCACAAATGCGTGCGCGGGTGCTAAAAAGAGCAGCATCGGCATGCTTAGCACGTCGTTTGGTAGAAATCCACGTGCGCGTTCTGCAAAAAGCACCATTTGCATGCACATCTTGTGGTTTTGCAGAAAACTTCATCCGCGTCTACCAAAAGATGCATGTGCATGCTTAAAACGCGTTTTCGCACAAATCCGTGCGCGGGTGCTAAAAAGAGCAGCATCGGCATGCTTAGCACGTCGTTTGGTAGAAATCCACGTGCGCGTTCTGCCAAAAGCACCATTTGCATGCACATCTTGTGGTTTTGCAGAAAACTTTATCCGCGTCTACCAAAAGATGCATGTGCATGCTTAAAACGCGTTTTCGCACAAATCCGTGCGCGGGTGCTAAAAAGAGCAGCATCGGCGTGCTTAGCACGTCGTTTGGTAGAAATCCACGTGCGCGTTCTGCAAAAAGCACCATTTGCATGCACATCTTGTGGTTTTGCAGAAAACTTCATCCGCGTCTACCAAAAGATGCATGTGCATGCTTAAAACGCGTTTTCGCACAAATCCGTGCGCGGGTGCTAAAAAGAGCAGCATCGGCATGCTTAGCGCGTCGTTGGTAGAAATCCACGTGCGCGTTCTGCCAAAAAGCACCATTTGCATGCACATCTTGTGGTTTTGCAGAAAACTTCATCCGCGTCTACCAAAAGATGCATGTGCATGCTTAAAACGCGTTTTTCGCACAAATGCGTGCGCGGGTGCTAAAAAGAGCAGCATCGGCATGCTTAGCACGTCGTTTGTA
Source organism: Dermacentor andersoni (assembly GCF_023375885.2). Lineage (NCBI taxonomy): Eukaryota > Metazoa > Arthropoda > Arachnida > Ixodida > Ixodidae > Dermacentor > Dermacentor andersoni. The sequence continues at coordinate 398,916 of NW_027314781.1, forward strand.
GAAATCCACGTGCGCGTTCTGCCAAAAGCACCATTTGCATGCACATCTTGTGGTTTTGCAGAAAACCTTCATCCGCGTCTACCAAAAGATGCATGTGCATGCTTAAAACGCGTTTTCGCACAAATCCGTGCGCGGGTGCTAAAAAGAGCAGCATCGGCATGCTTAGCACGTCGTTTCGTAGAAATCCACGTGCGCGTTCTGCAAAAAGCACCATTTGCATGCACATTTTGTGGTTTTGCAGAAAACTTCATCCGCGTCTACCAAAAGATGCATGTGCATGCTTAAAACGCGTTTTCGCACAAATGCGCGCGCGGGTGCTAAAAAGAGCACCATCGGCATGCTTAGCACGTCGTTTGGTAGAAATCCACGTGCGCGTTCTGCCAAAAGCACCATTTGCATGCACATCTTGTGGTTTTGCAGAAAACTTCATCCGCGTCTACCAAAAGATGCATGTGCATGCTTAAAACGCGTTTCGCACAAATCCGTGCACGGGTGCTAAAAAGAGCAGCATCGGCATGCTTAGCACGTCGTTTGGTAGAAATCCACGTGCGCGTTCTGCAAAAAGCACCATTTGCATGCACATCTTGTGGTTTTGCAGAAAACTTCATCCGCGTCTACCAAAAGATGCATGTGCATGCTTAAAACGCGTTTTCGCACAAATGCGTGCGCGGGTGCTAAAAAGAGCAGCATCGGCATGCTTAGCACGTCGTTTGGTAGAAATCCACGTGCGCATTCTGCAAAAAGCACCATTTGCATGCACATCTTGTGGTTTTGCAGAAAACTTCATCCGCGTCTACCAAAAGATGCATGTGCATGCTTAAAACGCGTTTTCGCACAAATCCGTGCGCGGGTGCTAAAAAGAGCAGCATCGGCATGCTTAGCACGTCGTTTGGTAGAAATCCACGTGCGCGTTCTGCCAAAAGCACCATTTGCATGGCACATCTTGTGGTTTTGCAGAAAACTTTATCCGCGTCTACCAAAAGATGCATGTGCATGCTTAAAACGCGTTTTCGCACAAATCCGTGCGCGGGTGCTAAAAAGAGCAGCATCGGCGTGCTTAGCACGTCGTTTGGTAGAAATCCACGTGCGCGTTCTGCAAAAAGCACCATTTGCATGCACATCTTGTGGTTTTGCAGAAAACTTCATCCGCGTCTACCAAAAGATGCATGTGCATGCTTAAAACGCGTTTTCGCACAAATCCGTGCGCGGGTGCTAAAAAGAGCAGCATCGGCATGCTTAGCGCGTCGTTTGGTAGAAATCCACGTGCGCATCTGCCAAAAGCACCATTTGCATGCACATCTTGTGGTTTTGCAGAAAACTTCATCCGCGTCTACCAAAAGATGCATGTGCATGCTTAAAACGCGTTTTCGCACAAATGCGTGCGCGGGTGCTAAAAAGAGCAGCATCGGCATGCTTAGCACGTCGTTTGGTAGAAATCCACGTGCGCGTTCTGCCAAAGCACCATTTGCATGCACATCTTGTGGTTTTGCAGAAAACTTCATCCCGCGTCTACCAAAAGATGCATGTGCATGCTTAAAAGGCGTTTTCGCACAAATGCGTGCGCGGGTGCTAAAAAGAGCAGCATCGGCATGCTTAGCGCGTCGTTTGGTAGAAATCCACGTGCGCATTCTGCCAAAAAGCACCATTTGCATGCACATCTTGTGGTTTTGCAGAAAACTTCATCCGCGTCTACCAAAAGATGCATGTGCATGCTTAAAACGCGTTTTCGCACAAATGCGTGCGCGGGTGCTAAAAAGAGCAGCATCGGCATGCTTAGCACGTCGTTTGGTAGAAATCCACGTGCGCGTTCTGCCAAAGCACCATTTGCATGCACATCTTGTGGTTTTGCAGAAAACTTCATCCGCGTCTACCAAAAGATGCATGTGCATGCTTAAAATGCGTTTTCGCACAAATCCGTGCGCGGGTGCTAAAAAGAGCAGCATCGGCATGCTTAGCACGTCGTTTGGTAGAAATCCACGTGCGCGTTCCTGCCAAAAGCACCATTTGCATGCACATATTGTGGTTTTGCAGAAAACTTCATCCGCGTCTACCAAAAGATGCATGTGCATGCTTAAAACGCGTTTTCGCACAAATCCGTGCGCGGGTGCTAAAAAGAGCAGCATCGGCATGCTTAGCACGTCGTTTGGTAGAAATCCACGTGCGCGTTCTGCCAAAAGCACCATTTGCATGCACATCTTGTGGTTTTGCAGAAAACTTCATCCGCGTCTACCAAAAGATACATGTGCATGCTTAAAACGCGTTTTCGCACAAATCCGTGCGCGGGTGCTAAAAAGAGCAGCATCGGCATGCTTAGCGCGTCGTTTGGTAGAAATCCACGTGCGCGTTCTGCCAAAAGCACCATTTGCATGCACATCTTGTGGTTTTGCAGAAAACTTCATCCGCGTCTACCCAAAGATGCATGTGCATGCTTAAAAGGCGATCTGTCTCGCGTGTGT
>NW_027314782.1:300000-397596 GCF_023375885.2 Dermacentor andersoni
AAAAGCACCATTTGCATGCACATCTTGTGGTTTTGCAGAAAACTTCATCCGCGTCTACCAAAAGATGTGCATGCTTAAAACGCGTTTTCGCACAAATCCGTGCGCGGGTGCTAAAAAGAGCAGCATCGGCATGCTTAGCACGTCGTTTGGTAGAAATCCACGTGCGCGTTCTGCAAAAAGCACCATTTGCATGCACATCTTGTGGTTTAGCAGAAAACTTCATCCGCGTCTACCAAAAGATGCATGTGCATGCTTAAAACGCGTTTTCGCACAAATGCGTGCGCGGGTGCTAAAAAGAGCAGCATCGGCATGCTTAGCACGTCGTTTGGTAGAAATCCACGTGCGCGTTCTGCAAAAAGCACCATTTGCATGCACATCTTGTGGTTTTGCAGAAAACTTCATCCGCGTCTACCAAAAGATGCATGCGCATGCTTAAAACGCGTTTTCGCACAAATGCGTGCGCGGGTGCTAAAAAGAGCAGCATCGGCATGCTTAGCACGTCGTTTGGTAGAAATCCACGTGCGCGTTCTGCAAAAAGCACCATTTGCATGCACATCTTGTGGTTTTGCAGAAAACTTCATCCGCGTCTACCAAAAGATGCATGTGCATGCTTAAAACGCGTTTTCGCACAAATGCTTGCGCGGGTGCTAAATATAGCAGCATCGGCATGCTTAGCACGTCGTTTGGTAGAAATCCACGTGCGCGTTCTGCAAAAAGCACCATTTGCATGCACATCTTGTGGTTTTGCAGAAAACTTCATCCGCGTCTACCAAAAGATGCATGTGCATGCTTAAAACGCGTTTTCGCACAAATGCGTGCGCGGGTGCTAAAAAGAGCAGCATCGGCATGCTTAGCACGTCGTTTGGTAGAAATCCACGTGCGCGTTCTGCCAAAAGCATCATTTGCATGCACATCTTGTGGTTTTGCAGAAAACTTCATCCGCGTCTACCAAAAGATGCATGTGCATGCTTAAAACCCGTTTTCGCACAAATCCGTGCGCGGGTGCTAAAAAGAGCAGCATCGGCATGCTTAGCACGTCGTTTGGTAGAAATCCACGTGCGCGCTCTGCAAAAAGCACCATTTGCATGCACATCTTGTGGTTTTGCAGAAAACTTCATCCGCGTCTACCAAAAGATGCATGTGCATGCTTAAAACGCGTTTTCGCACAAATGCGTGCGCGGGTGCTAAAAAGAGCAGCATCGGCATGCTTAGCACGTTGTTTGGTAGAAATCCACGTGCGCGTTCTGCAAAAAGCACCATTTGCATGCACATCTTGTGGTTTTGCAGAAAACTTCATCCGCGTCTACCAAAAGATGCATGTGCATGCTTAAAACGCGTTTTCGCACAAATCCGTGCGCGGGTGCTAAAAAGAGCAGCATCGGCATGCTTAGCACGTCGTTTGGTAGAAATCCACGTGCGCGTTCTGCAAAAAGCACCATTTGCATGCACATCTTGTGGTTTTGCAGAAAACTTCATCCGCGTCTACCAAAAGATGCATGTGCATGCTTAAAACGCGTTTTCGCACAAATGCATGCGCGGGTGCTAAAAAGAGCAGCATCGGCATGCTTAGCACGTCGTTTGGTAGAAATCCACGTGCGCGTTCTGCAAAAAGCACCATTTGCATGCACATCTTGTGGTTTTGCAGAAAACTTCATCCGCGTCTACCAAAAGATGCATGTGCATGCTCAAAACGCGTTTTCGCACAAATGCGTGCGCGGGTGCTAAAAAGAGCAGCATCGGCATGCTTAGCACGTCGTTTGGTAGAAATCCACGTGCGCGTTCTGCAAAAAGCACCATGTGCATGCACATCTTGTGGTTTTGCAGAAAACTTCATCCGCGTCTACCAAAAGATGCATGTGCATGCTTAAAACGCGTTTTCGCACAAATCCGTGCGCGGGTGCTAAAAAGAGCAGCATCGGCATGCTTAGCACGTCGTTTGGTAGAAATCCACGTGCGCCTTCTGCAAAAAGCACCATTTGCATGCACATCTTGTGGTTTTGCAGAAAACTTCATCCGCGTCTACCAAAAGATGCATGTGATTGCTTAAAACGCGTTTTCGCACAAATCCGTGCGCGGGTGTTAAAAAGAGCAGCATCGGCATGCTTAGCACGTCGTTTGGTAGAAATCCACGTGCGCGTTCTGCAAAAAGCACCATTTGCATGCACATCTTGTGGTTTTGCAGAAAACTTCATCCGCGTCTACCAAAAGATGTGCATGCTTAAAACGCGTTTTCGCACAAATCCGTGCGCGGGTGCTAAAAAGAGCAGCATCGGCATGCTTAGCACGTCGTTCGGTAGAAATCCATGTGCGCGTTCTGCAAAAAGCACCATTTGCATGCACATCTTGTGGTTTAGCAGAAAACTTCATCCGCGTCTACCAAAAGATGCATGTGCATGCTTAAAACGCGTTTTCGCACAAATGCGTGCGCGGGTGCTAAAAAGAGCAGCATCGGCATGCTTAGCACGTCGTTTGGTAGAAATCCACGTGCGCGTTCTGCAAAAAGCACCATTTGCATGCACATCTTGTGGTTTTGCAGAAAACTTCATCCGCGTCTACCAAAAGATGCATGCGCATGCTTAAAACGCGTTTTCGCACAAATGCGTGCGCGGGTGCTAAAAAGAGCAGCATCGGCATGCTTAGCACGTCGTTTGGTAGAAATCCACGTGCGCGTTCTGCAAAAAGCACCATTTGCATGCACATCTTGTGGTTTTGCAGAAAACTTCATCCGCGTCTACCAAAAGATGCATGTGCATGCTTAAAACGCGTTTTCGCACAAATGCTTGCGCGGGTGCTAAATATAGCAGCATCGGCATGCTTAGCACGTCGTTTGGTAGAAATCCACGTGCGCCTTCTGCAAAAAGCACCATTTGCATGCACATCTTGTGGTTTTGCAGAAAACTTCATCCGCGTCTACCAAAAGATGCATGTGCAGGCTTAAAACGCGTTTTCGCACAAATGCGTGCGCGGGTGCTAAAAAGAGCAGCATCGGCATGCTTAGCACGTCGTTTGGTAGAAATCCACGTGCGCGTTCTGCCAAAAGCACCATTTGCATGCACATCTTGTGGTTTTGCAGAAAACTTCATCCGCGTCTACCAAAAGATGCATGTGCATGCTTAAAACGCGTTTTCGCACAAATGCGTGCGCGGGTGCTAAAAAGAGCAGCATCGGCATGCTTAGCACGTCGTTTGGTAGAAATCCACGTGCGCGTTCTGCAAAAAGCACCATTTGCATGCACATCTTGTGGTTTTGCAGAAAACTTCATCCGCGTCTACCAAAAGATGCATGTGCATGCTTAAAACACGTTTTCGCACAAATGCGTGCGCGGGTGCTAAAAAGAGCAGCATCGGCATGCTTAGCACGTCGTTTGGTAGAAATCCACGTGCGCGTTCTGCCAAAAGCACCATTTGCATGCACAGCTTGTGGTATTGCAGAAAACTTCATCCGCGTCTACCAAAAGATGCATGTGCATGCTTAAAACGCGTTTTCGCACAAATCCGTGCGCGGGTGCTAAAAAGAGCAGCATCGGCATGCTTAGCACGTCGTTTGGTAGAAATCCACGTGCGCGTTCTGCAAAAAGCACCATTTGCATGCACATCTTGTGGTTTTGCAGAAAACTTCATCCGCGTCTACCAAAAGATTCATGTGCATGCTTAAAACGCGTTTTCGCACAAATGCGTGCGCGGGTGCTAAAAAGAGCAGCATCGGCATGCTTAGCACGTCGTTTGGTAGAAATCCACGTGCGCGTTCTGCAAAAAGCACCATTTGCATGCACATCTTGTGGTTTTGCAGAAAACTTCATCCGCGTCTACCAAAAGATGCATGTGCATGCTTAAAACGCGTTTTCGCACAAATGCGTGCGCGGGTGCTAAAAAGAGCAGCATCGGCATGCTTAGCACGTCGTTTGGTAGAAATCCACGTGCGCGTTCTGCAAAAAGCACCATTTGCATGCACATCTTGTGGTTTTGCAGAAAACTTCATCCGCGTCTACCAAAAGATGTGCATGCTTAAAACGCGTTTTCGCACAAATCCGTGCGCGGGTGCTAAAAAGAGCAGCATCGGCATGCTTAGCACGTCGTTTGGTAGAAATCCACGTGCGCGTTCTGCAAAAAGCACCATTTGCATGCACATCTTGTGGTTTAGCAGAAAACTTCATCCGCGTCTACCAAAAGATGCATGTGCATGCTTAAAACGCGTTTTCGCACAAATGCGTGCGCGGGTGCTAAAAAGAGCAGCATCGGCATGCTTAGCACGTCGTTTGGTAGAAATCCACGTGCGCGTTCTGCAAAAAGCACCATTTGCATGCACATCTTGTGGTTTTGCAGAAAACTTCATCCGCGTCTACCAAAAGATGCATGCGCATGCTTAAAACGCGTTTTCGCACAAATGCGTGCGCGGGTGCTAAAAAGAGCAGCATCGGCATGCTTAGCACGTCGTTTGGTAGAAATCCACGTGCGCGTTCTGCAAAAAGCACCATTTGCATGCACATCTTGTGGTTTTGCAGAAAACTTCATCCGCGTCTACCAAAAGATGCATGTGCATGCTTAAAACGCGTTTTCGCACAAATGCTTGCGCGGGTGCTAAATATAGCAGCATCGGCATGCTTAGCACGTCGTTTGGTAGAAATCCACGTGCGCGTTCTGCAAAAAGCACCATTTGCATGCACATCTTGTGGTTTTGCAGAAAACTTCATCCGCGTCTACCAAAAGATGCATGTGCATGCTTAAAACGCGTTTTCGCACAAATGCGTGCGCGGGTGCTAAAAAGAGCAGCATCGGCATGCTTAGCACGTCGTTTGGTAGAAATCCACGTGCGCGTTCTGCCAAAAGCATCATTTGCATGCACATCTTGTGGTTTTGCAGAAAACTTCATCCGCGTCTACCAAAAGATGCATGTGCATGCTTAAAACCCGTTTTCGCACAAATCCGTGCGCGGGTGCTAAAAAGAGCAGCATCGGCATGCTTAGCACGTCGTTTGGTAGAAATCCACGTGCGCGCTCTGCAAAAAGCACCATTTGCATGCACATCTTGTGGTTTTGCAGAAAACTTCATCCGCGTCTACCAAAAGATGCATGTGCATGCTTAAAACGCGTTTTCGCACAAATGCGTGCGCGGGTGCTAAAAAGAGCAGCATCGGCATGCTTAGCACGTTGTTTGGTAGAAATCCACGTGCGCGTTCTGCAAAAAGCACCATTTGCATGCACATCTTGTGGTTTTGCAGAAAACTTCATCCGCGTCTACCAAAAGATGCATGTGCATGCTTAAAACGCGTTTTCGCACAAATCCGTGCGCGGGTGCTAAAAAGAGCAGCATCGGCATGCTTAGCACGTCGTTTGGTAGAAATCCACGTGCGCGTTCTGCAAGAAGCACCATTTGCATGCACATCTTGTGGTTTTGCAGAAAACTTCATCCGCGTCTACCAAAAGATGCATGTGCATGCTTAAAACGCGTTTTCGCACAAATGCATGCGCGGGTGCTAAAAAGAGCAGCATCGGCATGCTTAGCACGTCGTTTGGTAGAAATCCACGTGCGCGTTCTGCAAAAAGCACCATTTGCATGCACATCTTGTGGTTTTGCAGAAAACTTCATCCGCGTCTACCAAAAGATGCATGTGCATGCTCAAAACGCGTTTTCGCACAAATGCGTGCGCGGGTGCTAAAAAGAGCAGCATCGGCATGCTTAGCACGTCGTTTGGTAGAAATCCACGTGCGCGTTCTGCAAAAAGCACCATGTGCATGCACATCTTGTGGTTTTGCAGAAAACTTCATCCGCGTCTACCAAAAGATGCATGTGCATGCTTAAAACGCGTTTTCGCACAAATCCGTGCGCGGGTGCTAAAAAGAGCAGCATCGGCATGCTTAGCACGTCGTTTGGTAGAAATCCACGTGCGCCTTCTGCAAAAAGCACCATTTGCATGCACATCTTGTGGTTTTGCAGAAAACTTCATCCGCGTCTACCAAAAGATGCATGTGCAGGCTTAAAACGCGTTTTCGCACAAATGCGTGCGCGGGTGCTAAAAAGAGCAGCATCGGCATGCTTAGCACGTCGTTTGGTAGAAATCCACGTGCGCGTTCTGCCAAAAGCACCATTTGCATGCACATCTTGTGGTTTTGCAGAAAACTTCATCCGCGTCTACCAAAAGATGCATGTGCATGCTTAAAACGCGTTTTCGCACAAATGCGTGCGCGGGTGCTAAAAAGAGCAGCATCGGCATGCTTAGCACGTCGTTTGGTAGAAATCCACGTGCGCGTTCTGCAAAAAGCACCATTTGCATGCACATCTTGTGGTTTTGCAGAAAACTTCATCCGCGTCTACCAAAAGATGCATGTGCATGCTTAAAACACGTTTTCGCACAAATGCGTGCGCGGGTGCTAAAAAGAGCAGCATCGGCATGCTTAGCACGTCGTTTGGTAGAAATCCACGTGCGCGTTCTGCCAAAAGCACCATTTGCATGCACATCTTGTGGTATTGCAGAAAACTTCATCCGCGTCTACCAAAAGATGCATGTGCATGCTTAAAACGCGTTTTCGCACAAATCCGTGCGCGGGTGCTAAAAAGAGCAGCATCGGCATGCTTAGCACGTCGTTTGGTAGAAATCCACGTGCGCGTTCTGCCAAAAGCACCATTTGCATGCACATCTTGTGGTATTGCAGAAAACTTCATCCGCGTCTACCAAAAGATGCATGTGCATGCTTAAAACGCGTTTTCGCACAAATCCGTGCGCGGGTGCTAAAAAGAGCAGCATCGGCATGCTTAGCACGTCGTTTGGTAGAAATCCACGTGCGCGTTCTGCAAAAAGCACCATTTGCATGCACATCTTGTGGTTTTGCAGAAAACTTCATCCGCGTCTACCAAAAGATTCATGTGCATGCTTAAAACGCGTTTTCGCACAAATGCGTGCGCGGGTGCTAAAAAGAGCAGCATCGGCATGCTTAGCACGTCGTTTGGTAGAAATCCACGTGCGCGTTCTGCAAAAAGCACCATTTGCATGCACATCTTGTGGTTTTGCAGAAAACTTCATCCGCGTCTACCAAAAGATGCATGTGCATGCTTAAAACGCGTTTTCGCACAAATGCGTGCGCGGGTGCTAAAAAGAGCAGCATCAGCATGCTTAGCACGTCGTTTGGTAGAAATCCACGTGCGCGTTCTGCAAAAAGCACCATTTGCATGCACATCTTGTGGTTTTGCAGAAAACTTCATCCGCGTCTACCAAAAGATGTGCATGCTTAAAACGCGTTTTCGCACAAATCCGTGCGTGGGTGCTAAAAAGAGCAGCATCGGCATGCTTAGCACGTCGTTTGGTAGAAATCCACGTGCGCGTTCTGCAAAAAGCACCATTTGCATGCACATCTTGTGGTTTAGCAGAAAACTTCATCCGCGTCTACCAAAAGATGCATGTGCATGCTTAAAACGCGTTTTCGCACAAATGCGTGCGCGGGTGCTAAAAAGAGCAGCATCGGCATGCTTAGCACGTCGTTTGGTAGAAATCCACGTGCGCGTTCTGCAAAAAGCACCATTTGCATGCACATCTTGTGGTTTTGCAGAAAACTTCATCCGCGTCTACCAAAAGATGCATGCGCATGCTTAAAACGCGTTTTCGCACAAATGCGTGCGCGGGTGCTAAAAAGAGCAGCATCGGCATGCTTAGCACGTCGTTTGGTAGAAATCCACGTGCGCGTTCTGCAAAAAGCACCATTTGCATGCACATCTTGTGGTTTTGCAGAAAACTTCATCCGCGTCTACCAAAAGATGCATGTGCATGCTTAAAACGCGTTTTCGCACAAATGCTTGCGCGGGTGCTAAATATAGCAGCATCGGCATGCTTAGCACGTCGTTTGGTAGAAATCCACGTGCGCGTTCTGCAAAAAGCACCATTTGCATGCACATCTTGTGGTTTTGCAGAAAACTTCATCCGCGTCTACCAAAAGATGCATGTGCATGCTTAAAACACGTTTTCGCACAAATGCGTGCGCGGGTGCTAAAAAGAGCAGCATCGGCATGCTTAGCACGTCGTTTGGTAGAAATCCACGTGCGCGTTCTGCCAAAAGCACCATTTGCATGCACATCTTGTGGTATTGCAGAAAACTTCATCCGCGTCTACCAAAAGATGCATGTGCATGCTTAAAACGCGTTTTCGCACAAATCCGTGCGCGGGTGCTAAAAAGAGCAGCATCGGCATGCTTAGCACGTCGTTTGGTAGAAATCCACGTGCGCGTTCTGCCAAAAGCACCATTTGCATGCACATCTTGTGGTATTGCAGAAAACTTCATCCGCGTCTACCAAAAGATGCATGTGCATGCTTAAAACGCGTTTTCGCACAAATCCGTGCGCGGGTGCTAAAAAGAGCAGCATCGGCATGCTTAGCACGTCGTTTGGTAGAAATCCACGTGCGCGTTCTGCAAAAAGCACCATTTGCATGCACATCTTGTGGTTTTGCAGAAAACTTCATCCGCGTCTACCAAAAGATTCATGTGCATGCTTAAAACGCGTTTTCGCACAAATGCGTGCGCGGGTGCTAAAAAGAGCAGCATCGGCATGCTTAGCACGTCGTTTGGTAGAAATCCACGTGCGCGTTCTGCAAAAAGCACCATTTGCATGCACATCTTGTGGTTTTGCAGAAAACTTCATCCGCGTCTACCAAAAGATGCATGTGCATGCTTAAAACGCGTTTTCGCACAAATGCGTGCGCGGGTGCTAAAAAGAGCAGCATCAGCATGCTTAGCACGTCGTTTGGTAGAAATCCACGTGCGCGTTCTGCAAAAAGCACCATTTGCATGCACATCTTGTGGTTTTGCAGAAAACTTCATCCGCGTCTACCAAAAGATGTGCATGCTTAAAACGCGTTTTCGCACAAATCCGTGCGCGGGTGCTAAAAAGAGCAGCATCGGCATGCTTAGCACGTCGTTTGGTAGAAATCCACGTGCGCGTTCTGCAAAAAGCACCATTTGCATGCACATCTTGTGGTTTAGCAGAAAACTTCATCCGCGTCTACCAAAAGATGCATGTGCATGCTTAAAACGCGTTTTCGCACAAATGCGTGCGCGGGTGCTAAAAAGAGCAGCATCGGCATGCTTAGCACGTCGTTTGGTAGAAATCCACGTGCGCGTTCTGCAAAAAGCACCATTTGCATGCACATCTTGTGGTTTTGCAGAAAACTTCATCCGCGTCTACCAAAAGATGCATGCGCATGCTTAAAACGCGTTTTCGCACAAATGCGTGCGCGGGTGCTAAAAAGAGCAGCATCGGCATGCTTAGCACGTCGTTTGGTAGAAATCCACGTGCGCGTTCTGCAAAAAGCACCATTTGCATGCACATCTTGTGGTTTTGCAGAAAACTTCATCCGCGTCTACCAAAAGATGCATGTGCATGCTTAAAACGCGTTTTCGCACAAATGCTTGCGCGGGTGCTAAATATAGCAGCATCGGCATGCTTAGCACGTCGTTTGGTAGAAATCCACGTGCGCGTTCTGCAAAAAGCACCATTTGCATGCACATCTTGTGGTTTTGCAGAAAACTTCATCCGCGTCTACCAAAAGATGCATGTGCATGCTTAAAACGCGTTTTCGCACAAATGCGTGCGCGGGTGCTAAAAAGAGCAGCATCGGCATGCTTAGCACGTCGTTTGGTAGAAATCCACGTGCGCGTTCTGCCAAAAGCATCATTTGCATGCACATCTTGTGGTTTTGCAGAAAACTTCATCCGCGTCTACCAAAAGATGCATGTGCATGCTTAAAACCCGTTTTCGCACAAATCCGTGCGCGGGTGCTAAAAAGAGCAGCATCGGCATGCTTAGCACGTCGTTTGGTAGAAATCCACGTGCGCGTTCTGCAAAAAGCACCATTTGCATGCACATCTTGTGGTTTTGCAGAAAACTTCATCCGCGTCTACCAAAAGATGCATGTGCATGCTTAAAACGCGTTTTCGCACAAATGCGTGCGCGGGTGCTAAAAAGAGCAGCATCGGCATGCTTAGCACGTTGTTTGGTAGAAATCCACGTGCGCGTTCTGCAAAAAGCACCATTTGCATGCACATCTTGTGGTTTTGCAGAAAACTTCATCCGCGTCTACCAAAAGATGCATGTGCATGCTTAAAACGCGTTTTCGCACAAATCCGTGCGCGGGTGCTAAAAAGAGCAGCATCGGCATGCTTAGCACGTCGTTTGGTAGAAATCCACGTGCGCGTTCTGCAAAAAGCACCATTTGCATGCACATCTTGTGGTTTTGCAGAAAACTTCATCCGCGTCTACCAAAAGATGCATGTGCATGCTTAAAACGCGTTTTCGCACAAATGCATGCGCGGGTGCTAAAAAGAGCAGCATCGGCATGCTTAGCACGTCGTTTGGTAGAAATCCACGTGCGCGTTCTGCAAAAAGCACCATTTGCATGCACATCTTGTGGTTTTGCAGAAAACTTCATCCGCGTCTACCAAAAGATGCATGTGCATGCTCAAAACGCGTTTTCGCACAAATGCGTGCGCGAGTGCTAAAAAGAGCAGCATCGGCATGCTTAGCACGTCGTTTGGTAGAAATCCACGTGCGCGTTCTGCAAAAAGCACCATGTGCATGCACATCTTGTGGTTTTGCAGAAAACTTCATCCGCGTCTACCAAAAGATGCATGTGCATGCTTAAAACGCGTTTTCGCACAAATCCGTGCGCGGGTGCTAAAAAGAGCAGCATCGGCATGCTTAGCACGTCGTTTGGTAGAAATCCACGTGCGCCTTCTGCAAAAAGCACCATTTGCATGCACATCTTGTGGTTTTGCAGAAAACTTCATCCGCGTCTACCAAAAGATGCATGTGCAGGCTTAAAACGCGTTTTCGCACAAATGCGTGCGCGGGTGCTAAAAAGAGCAGCATCGGCATGCTTAGCACGTCGTTTGGTAGAAATCCACGTGCGCGTTCTGCCAAAAGCACCATTTGCATGCACATCTTGTGGTTTTGCAGAAAACTTCATCCGCGTCTACCAAAAGATGCATGTGCATGCTTAAAACGCGTTTTCGCACAAATGCGTGCGCGGGTGCTAAAAAGAGCAGCATCGGCATGCTTAGCACGTCGTTTGGTAGAAATCCACGTGCGCGTTCTGCAAAAAGCACCATTTGCATGCACATCTTGTGGTTTTGCAGAAAACTTCATCCGCGTCTACCAAAAGATGCATGTGCATGCTTAAAACACGTTTTCGCACAAATGCGTGCGCGGGTGCTAAAAAGAGCAGCATCGGCATGCTTAGCACGTCGTTTGGTAGAAATCCACGTGCGCGTTCTGCCAAAAGCACCATTTGCATGCACATCTTGTGGTATTGCAGAAAACTTCATCCGCGTCTACCAAAAGATGCATGTGCATGCTTAAAACGCGTTTTCGCACAAATCCGTGCGCGGGTGCTAAAAAGAGCAGCATCGGCATGCTTAGCACGTCGTTTGGTAGAAATCCACGTGCGCGTTCTGCAAAAAGCACCATTTGCATGCACATCTTGTGGTTTTGCAGAAAACTTCATCCGCGTCTACCAAAAGATGCATGTGCATGCTTAAAACGCGTTTTCGCACAAATGCGTGCGCGGGTGCTAAAAAGAGCAGCATCGGCATGCTTAGCACGTCGTTTGGTAGAAATCCACGTGCGCGTTCTGCAAAAAGCACCATTTGCATGCACATCCTGTGGTTTTGCAGAAAACTTCATCCGCGTCTACCAAAAGATGCATGTGCATGCTTAAAACGCGTTTTCGCACAAATGCGTGCGCGGGTGCTAAAAAGAGCAGCATCGGCATGCTTAGCACGTCGTTTGGTAGAAATCCACGTGCGCGTTCTGCAAAAAGCACCATTTGCATGCACATCTTGTGGTTTTGCAGAAAACTTCATCCGCGTCTACCAAAAGATGTGCATGCTTAAAACGCGTTTTCGCACAAATCCGTGCGCGGGTGCTAAAAAGAGCAGCATCGGCATGCTTAGCACGTCGTTTGGTAGAAATTCACGTGCGCGTTCTGCAAAAAGCACCATTTGCATGCACATCTTGTGGTTTAGCAGAAAACTTCATCCGCGTCTACCAAAAGATGCATGTGCATGCTTAAAACGCGTTTTCGCACAAATGCGTGCGCGGGTGCTAAAAAGAGCAGCATCGGCATGCTTAGCACGTCGTTTGGTAGAAATCCACGTGCGCGTTCTGCAAAAAGCACCATTTGCATGCACATCTTGTGGTTTTGCAGAAAACTTCATCCGCGTCTACCAAAAGATGCATGCGCATGCTTAAAACGCGTTTTCGCACAAATGCGTGCGCGGGTGCTAAAAAGAGCAGCATCGGCATGCTTAGCACGTCGTTTGGTAGAAATCCACGTGCGCGTTCTGCAAAAAGCACCATTTGCATGCACATCTTGTGGTTTTGCAGAAAACTTCATCCGCGTCTACCAAAAGATGCATGTGCATGCTTAAAACGCGTTTTCGCACAAATGCTTGCGCGGGTGCTAAATATAGCAGCATCGGCATGCTTAGCACGTCGTTTGGTAGAAATCCACGTGCGCGTTCTGCAAAAAGCACCATTTGCATGCAAATCTTGTGGTTTTGCAGAAAACTTCATCCGCGTCTACCAAAAGATGCATGTGCATGCTTAAAACGCGTTTTCGCACAAATGCGTGCGCGGGTGCTAAAAAGAGCAGCATCGGCATGCTTAGCACGTCGTTTGGTAGAAATCCACGTGCGCGTTCTGCCAAAAGCACCATTTGCATGCACATCTTGTGGTTTTGCAGAAAACTTCATCCGCGTCTACCAAAAGATGCATGTGCATGCTTAAAACCCGTTTTCGCACAAATCCTTGCGCGGGTGCTAAAAAGAGCAGCATCGGCATGCTTAGCACGTCGTTTGGTAGAAATCCACGTGCGCGTTCTGCAAAAAGCACCATTTGCATGCACATCTTGTGGTTTTGCAGAAAACTTCATCCGCGTCTACCAAAAGATGCATGTGCATGCTTAAAACGCGTTTTCGCACAAATGCTTGCGCGGGTGCTAAATATAGCAGCATCGGCATGCTTAGCACGTCGTTTGGTAGAAATCCACGTGCGCGTTCTGCAAAAAGCACCATTTGCATGCACATCTTGTGGTTTTGCAGAAAACTTCATCCGCGTCTACCAAAAGATGCATGTGCATGCTTAAAACGCGTTTTCGCACAAATGCGTGCGCGGGTGCTAAAAAGAGCAGCATCGGCATGCTTAGCACGTCGTTTGGTAGAAATCCACGTGCGCGTTCTGCCAAAAGCATCATTTGCATGCACATCTTGTGGTTTTGCAGAAAACTTCATCCGCGTCTACCAAAAGATGCATGTGCATGCTTAAAACCCGTTTTCGCACAAATCCGTGCGCGGGTGCTAAAAAGAGCAGCATCGGCATGCTTAGCACGTCGTTTGGTAGAAATCCACGTGCGCGTTCTGCAAAAAGCACCATTTGCATGCACATCTTGTGGTTTTGCAGAAAACTTCATCCGCGTCTACCAAAAGATGCATGTGCATGCTTAAAACGCGTTTTCGCACAAATGCGTGCGCGGGTGCTAAAAAGAGCAGCATCGGCATGCTTAGCACGTTGTTTGGTAGAAATCCACGTGCGCGTTCTGCAAAAAGCACCATTTGCATGCACATCTTGTGGTTTTGCAGAAAACTTCATCCGCGTCTACCAAAAGATGCATGTGCATGCTTAAAACGCGTTTTCGCACAAATCCGTGCGCGGGTGCTAAAAAGAGCAGCATCGGCATGCTTAGCACGTCGTTTGGTAGAAATCCACGTGCGCGTTCTGCAAAAAGCACCATTTGCATGCACATCTTGTGGTTTTGCAGAAAACTTCATCCGCGTCTACCAAAAGATGCATGTGCATGCTTAAAACGCGTTTTCGCACAAATGCATGCGCGGGTGCTAAAAAGAGCAGCATCGGCATGCTTAGCACGTCGTTTGGTAGAAATCCACGTGCGCGTTCTGCAAAAAGCACCATTTGCATGCACATCTTGTGGTTTTGCAGAAAACTTCATCCGCGTCTACCAAAAGATGCATGTGCATGCTCAAAACGCGTTTTCGCACAAATGCGTGCGCGAGTGCTAAAAAGAGCAGCATCGGCATGCTTAGCACGTCGTTTGGTAGAAATCCACGTGCGCGTTCTGCAAAAAGCACCATGTGCATGCACATCTTGTGGTTTTGCAGAAAACTTCATCCGCGTCTACCAAAAGATGCATGTGCATGCTTAAAACGCGTTTTCGCACAAATCCGTGCGCGGGTGCTAAAAAGAGCAGCATCGGCATGCTTAGCACGTCGTTTGGTAGAAATCCACGTGCGCCTTCTGCAAAAAGCACCATTTGCATGCACATCTTGTGGTTTTGCAGAAAACTTCATCCGCGTCTACCAAAAGATGCATGTGCAGGCTTAAAACGCGTTTTCGCACAAATGCGTGCGCGGGTGCTAAAAAGAGCAGCATCGGCATGCTTAGCACGTCGTTTGGTAGAAATCCACGTGCGCGTTCTGCCAAAAGCACCATTTGCATGCACATCTTGTGGTTTTGCAGAAAACTTCATCCGCGTCTACCAAAAGATGCATGTGCATGCTTAAAACGCGTTTTCGCACAAATGCGTGCGCGGGTGCTAAAAAGAGCAGCATCGGCATGCTTAGCACGTCGTTTGGTAGAAATCCACGTGCGCGTTCTGCAAAAAGCACCATTTGCATGCACATCTTGTGGTTTTGCAGAAAACTTCATCCGCGTCTACCAAAAGATGCATGTGCATGCTTAAAACACGTTTTCGCACAAATGCGTGCGCGGGTGCTAAAAAGAGCAGCATCGGCATGCTTAGCACGTCGTTTGGTAGAAATCCACGTGCGCGTTCTGCCAAAAGCACCATTTGCATGCACATCTTGTGGTATTGCAGAAAACTTCATCCGCGTCTACCAAAAGATGCATGTGCATGCTTAAAACGCGTTTTCGCACAAATCCGTGCGCGGGTGCTAAAAAGAGCAGCATCGGCATGCTTAGCACGTCGTTTGGTAGAAATCCACGTGCGCGTTCTGCAAAAAGCACCATTTGCATGCACATCTTGTGGTTTTGCAGAAAACTTCATCCGCGTCTACCAAAAGATGCATGTGCATGCTTAAAACGCGTTTTCGCACAAATGCGTGCGCGGGTGCTAAAAAGAGCAGCATCGGCATGCTTAGCACGTCGTTTGGTAGAAATCCACGTGCGCGTTCTGCAAAAAGCACCATTTGCATGCACATCCTGTGGTTTTGCAGAAAACTTCATCCGCGTCTACCAAAAGATGCATGTGCATGCTTAAAACGCGTTTTCGCACAAATGCGTGCGCGGGTGCTAAAAAGAGCAGCATCGGCATGCTTAGCACGTCGTTTGGTAGAAATCCACGTGCGCGTTCTGCAAAAAGCACCATTTGCATGCACATCTTGTGGTTTTGCAGAAAACTTCATCCGCGTCTACCAAAAGATGTGCATGCTTAAAACGCGTTTTCGCACAAATCCGTGCGCGGGTGCTAAAAAGAGCAGCATCGGCATGCTTAGCACGTCGTTTGGTAGAAATTCACGTGCGCGTTCTGCAAAAAGCACCATTTGCATGCACATCTTGTGGTTTAGCAGAAAACTTCATCCGCGTCTACCAAAAGATGCATGTGCATGCTTAAAACGCGTTTTCGCACAAATGCGTGCGCGGGTGCTAAAAAGAGCAGCATCGGCATGCTTAGCACGTCGTTTGGTAGAAATCCACGTGCGCGTTCTGCAAAAAGCACCATTTGCATGCACATCTTGTGGTTTTGCAGAAAACTTCATCCGCGTCTACCAAAAGATGCATGCGCATGCTTAAAACGCGTTTTCGCACAAATGCGTGCGCGGGTGCTAAAAAGAGCAGCATCGGCATGCTTAGCACGTCGTTTGGTAGAAATCCACGTGCGCGTTCTGCAAAAAGCACCATTTGCATGCACATCTTGTGGTTTTGCAGAAAACTTCATCCGCGTCTACCAAAAGATGCATGTGCATGCTTAAAACGCGTTTTCGCACAAATGCTTGCGCGGGTGCTAAATATAGCAGCATCGGCATGCTTAGCACGTCGTTTGGTAGAAATCCACGTGCGCGTTCTGCAAAAAGCACCATTTGCATGCAAATCTTGTGGTTTTGCAGAAAACTTCATCCGCGTCTACCAAAAGATGCATGTGCATGCTTAAAACGCGTTTTCGCACAAATGCGTGCGCGGGTGCTAAAAAGAGCAGCATCGGCATGCTTAGCACGTCGTTTGGTAGAAATCCACGTGCGCGTTCTGCCAAAAGCACCATTTGCATGCACATCTTGTGGTTTTGCAGAAAACTTCATCCGCGTCTACCAAAAGATGCATGTGCATGCTTAAAACGCGTTTTCGCACAAATGCGTGCGCGGGTGCTAAAAAGAGCAGCATCGGCATGCTTAGCACGTTGTTTGGTAGAAATCCACGTGCGCGTTCTGCAAAAAGCACCATTTGCATGCACATCTTGTGGTTTTGCAGAAAACTTCATCCGCGTCTACCAAAAGATGCATGTGCATGCTTAAAACGCGTTTTCGCACAAATGCGTGCGCGGGTGCTAAAAAGAGCAGCATCGGCATGCTTAGCACGTCGTTTGGTAGAAATCCACGTGCGCGTTCTGCAAAAAGCACCATTTGCATGCACATCTTGTGGTTTTGCAGAAAACTTCATCCGCGTCTACCAAAAGATGCATGTGCATGCTTAAAACGCGTTTTCGCACAAATGCGTGCGCGGGTGCTAAAAATAGCAGCATCGGCATGCTTAGCACGTCGTTTGGTAGAAATCCACGTGCGCGTTCTGCAAAAAGCACCATTTGCATGCACATCTTGTGGTTTTGCAGAAAACTTCATCCGCGTCTACCAAAAGATGCATGTGCATGCTTAAAACGCGTTTTCGCACAAATGCGTGCGCGGGTGCTAAAAAGAGCAGCATCGGCATGCTTAGCACGTCGTTTGGTAGAAATATACGTGCGCGTTCTGCCAAAAGCACCATTTGCATGCACATCTTGTGGTTTTGCAGAAAACTTCATCCGCGTCTACCAAAAGATGCATGTGCATGCTTAAAACGCGTTTTCGCACAAATCCGTGCGCGGGTGCTAAAAAGAGCAGCATCGGCATGCTTAGCACGTCGTTTGGTAGAAATCCACGTGCGCGTTCTGCAAAAAGCAGCATTTGCATGCACATCTTGTGGTTTTGCAGAAAACTTCATCCGCGTCTACCAAAAGATGCATGTGCATGCTTAAAACGCGTTTTCGCACAAATGCGTGCGCGGGTGCTAAAAAGAGCAGCATCGGCATGCTTAGCACGTCGTTTGGTAGAAATCCACGTGCGCGTTCTGCCAAAAGCACCATTTGCATGCACATCTTGTGGTTTTGCAGAAAACTTCATCCGCGTCTACCAAAAGATGCATGTGCATGCTTAAAACGCGTTTTCGCACAAATCCGTGCGCGGGTGCTAAAAAGAGCAGCATCGGCATGCTTAGCACGTCGTTTGGTAGAAATCCACGTGCGCGTTCTGCAAAAAGCACCATTTGCATGCACATCTTGTGGTTTTGCAGAAAACTTCATCCGCGTCTACCAAAAGATGCATGTGCATGCTTAAAACGCGTTTTCGCAAAAATGCGTGCGCGGGTGCTAAAAAGAGCAGCATCGGCATGCTTAGCACGTCGTTTGGTAGCAATCCACGTGCGCGTTCTGCAAAAAGCACCATTTGCATGCACATCTTGTGGTTTTGCAGAAAACTTCATCCGCGTCTACCAAAAAATGCATGTGCATGCTTAAAACGCGTATTCGCACAAATGCGTGCGCGGGTGCTAAAAATAGCAGCATCGGCATGCTTAGCACGTCGTTTGGTAGAAATCCACGTGCGCGTTCTGCAAAAAGCACCATTTGCATGCACATCTTGTGGTTTTGCAGAAAACTTCATCCGCGTCTACCAAAAGATGCATGTGCATGCTTAAAACGCGTTTTCGCACAAATGCGTGCGCGGGTGCTAAAAAGAGCAGCATCGGCATGCTTAGCACGTCGTTTGGTAGAAATCCACGTGCGCGTTCTGCCAAAAGCACCATTTGCATGCACATCTTGTGGTTTTGCAGAAAACTTCATCCGCGTCTACCAAAAGATGCATGTGCATGCTTAAAACGCGTTTTCGCACAAATCCGTGCGCGGGGTGCTAAAAAGAGCAGCATCGGCATGCTTAGCACGTCGTTTGGTAGAAATCCACGTGCGCGTTCTGCAAAAAGCACCATTTGCATGCACATCTTGTGGTTTTGCAGAAAAACTTCATCCGCGTCTACCAAAAGATGCATGTGCATGCTTAAAACGCGTTTTCGCACAAATGCGTGCGCGGGTGCTAAAAAGAGCAGCATCGGCATGCTTAGCACGTCGTTTGGTACAAATCCACGTGCGCGTTTTGCCAAAAGCACCATTTGCATGCCCATCTTGTGGTTTTGCAGAAAACTTCATCCGCGTCTACCAAAAGATGCATGTGCATGCTTAAAACGCGTTTTCGCACAAATCCGTGCGCGGGTGCTAAAAAGAGCAGCATCGGCAAGCTTAGCACGTCGTTTGGTAGAAATCCACGTGCGCGTTCTGCAAAAAGCACCATTTGCATACACATCTTGTGGTTTTGCAGAAAACTTCATCCGCGTCTACCAAAAGATGCATGTGCATGCTTAAAACGCGTTTTCGCACAAATGCGTGCGCGGGTGCTAAAAAGAGCAGCATCGGCATGCTTAGCACGTCGTTTGGTAGAAATCCACGTGCGCGTTCTGCAAAAAGCACCATTTGCATGCACATCTTGTGGTTTTGCAGAAAACTTCATCCGCGTCTACCAAAAGATGCATGTGCATGCTTAAAACACGTTTTCGCACAAATGCGTGCGCGGGTGCTAAAAAGAGCAGCATCGGCATGCTTAGCACGTCGTTTGGTAGAAATCCACGTGCGCGTTCTGCCAAAAGCACCATTTGCATGCACATCTTGTGGTTTTGCAGAAAACTTCATCCGCGTCTACCAAAAGATGCATGTGCATGCTTAAAACGCGTTTTCGCACAAATCCGTGCGCGGGTGCTAAAAAGAGCAGCATCGGCATGCTTAGCACGTCGTTTGGTAGAAATCCACGTGCGCGTTCTGCAAAAAGCACCATTTGCATGCACATCTTGTGGTTTTGCAGAAAACTTCATCCGCGTCTACCAAAAGATGCATGTGCATGCTTAAAACGCGTTTTCGCACAAATGCGTGCGCGGGTGCTAAAAAGAGCAGCATCGGCATGCTTAGCACGTCGTTTGGTAGAAATCCACGTGTGCGTTCTGCAAAAAGCACCATTTGCATGCACATCTTGTGGTTTTGCAGAAAACTTCATCCGCGTCTACCAAAAGATGCATGTGCATGCTTAAAACGCGTTTTCGCACAAATGCGTGCGCGGGTGCTAAAAATAGCAGCATCGGCATGCTTAGCACGTCGTTTGGTAGAAATCCACGTGCGCGTTCTGCAAAAAGCACCATTTGCATGCACATCTTGTGGTTTTGCAGAAAACTTCATCCGCGTCTACCAAAAGATGCATGTGCATGCTTAAAACGCGTTTTCCCACAAATGCGTGCGCGGGTGCTAAAAAGAGCAGCATCGGCATGCTTAGCACGTCGTTTGGTAGAAATCCACGTGCGCGTTCTGCCAAAAGCACCATTTGCATGCACATGTTGTGGTTTTGCAGAAAACTTCATCCGCGTCTACCAAAAGATGCATGTGCATGCTTAAAACGCGTTTTCGCACAAATCCGTGCGCGGGTGCTAAAAAGAGCAGCATCGGCATGCTTAGCACGTCGTTTGGTAGAAATCCACGTGCGCGTTCTGCAAAAAGCACCATTTGCATGCACATCTTGTGGTTTTGCAGAAAACTTCATCCGCGTCTACCAAAAGATGCATGTGCATGCTTAAAACGCGTTTTCGCACAAATGCTTGCGCGGGTGCTAAAAAGAGCAGCATCGGCATGCTTAGCACGTCGTTTGGTAGAAATCCACGTGCGCGTTCTGCCAAAAGCACCATTTGCATGCACATCTTGTGGTTTTGCAGAAAACTTCATCCGCGTCTACCAAAAGATGCATGTGCATGCTTAAAAACGCGTTTTCGCACAAATCCGTGCGCGGGTGCTAAAAAGAGCAGCATCGGCATGCTTAGCACGTCGTTTGGTAGAAATCCACGTGCGCGTTCTTCCAAAAGCACCATTTGCATGCACAGCTTGTGGTTTTGCAGAAAACTTCATCCGCGTCTACCAAAAGATGCATGTGCATGCTTAAAACGCGTTTTCGCACAAATCCGTGCGCGGGTGCTAAAAAGAGCAGCATCGGCACGCTTAGCACGTCGTTTGGTAGAAATCCACGTGCGCGTTCTGCCAAAAGCAGCATTTGCATGCACATCTTGTGGTTTTGCAGAAAACTTCATCCGCGTCTACCAAAAGATGCATGTGCATGCTTAAAACGCGTTTTCGCACAAATCCGTGCGCGGGTGCTAAAAGAGCAGCATCGGCATGCTTAGCACGTCGTTTGGTAGAAATTCACGTGCGCGTTCTGCCAAAAGCACCATTTGCATGCACATCTTGTGGTTTTGCAGAAAACTTCATCCGCGTCTACTAAAAGATGCATGTGATTGCTTAAAACGCGTTTTCGCACAAATCCGTGCGCGGGTGCTAAAAAGAGCAGCATCGGCATGCTTAGCACGTCGTTTGGTAGAAATCCACGTGCGCGTTCTGCAAAAAGCACCATTTGCATGCACATCTTGTGGTTTTGCAGAAAACTTCATCCGCGTCTACCAAAAGATGCATGTGCATGCTTAAAACGCGTTTTCGCACAAATGCGTGCGCGGGTGCTAAAAAGAGCAGCATCGGCATGCTTAGCACGTCGTTTGGTAGAAATCCACGTGCGCGTTCTCCCAAAAGCACCATTTGCATGCACATCTTGTGGTTTTGCAGAAAACTTCATCCACGTCTACCAAAAGATGCATGTGCATGCTTAAAACGCGTTTTCGCACAAATCCGTTCGCGGGTGCTAAAAAGAGCAGCATCGGCATGCTTAGCACGTCGTTTGGTAGAAATCCACGTGCGCGTTCTGCCAAAAGCACCATTTGCATGCACATCTTGTGGTTTTGCAGAAAACTTCGTCCACGTTTACCAAAAGATGCATGTGCATGCTTAAAACGCGTTTTCGCACAAATGCGTGCGCGGGTGCTAAAAAGAGCAGCATCGGCATGCTTAGCACGTCGTTTGGTAGAAATCCACGTGCGCGTTCTGCCAAAAGCACCATTTGCATGCACATCTTGTGGTTTTGCAGAAAACTTCATCCGCGTCTACCAAAAGATGCATGTGCATGCTTAAAACGCGTTTTCGCACAAATCCTTGTGCGGGTGCTAAAAAGAGCAGCATCGGCATGCTTAGCACGTCGTTTGGTAGAAATCCACGTGCGCGTTCTGCCAAAAGCACCATTTGCATGCACATGTTGTGGTTTTGCAGAAAACTTCATCCGCGTCTACCAAAAGATGCATGTGCATGCTTAAAACGCGTTTTCGCACAAATGCGTGCGCGGGTGCTAAAAAGAGCAGCATCGGCATGCTTAGCACGTCGTTTGGTAGAAATCCACGTGCGCGTTCTGCAAAAAGCACCATTTGCATGCACATTTTGTGGTTTTGCAGAAAACTTCATCCGCGTCTACCAAAAGATGCATGTGCATGCTTAAAACACGTTTTCGCACAAATGCGTGCGCGGGTGCTAAAAAGAGCAGCATCGGCATGCTTAGCACGTCGTTTGGTAGAAATCCACGTGCGCGTTCTGCCAAAAGCACCATTTGCATGCACATCTTGTGGTTTTGCAGAAAACTTCATCCGCGTCTACCAAAAGATGCATGTGCATGCTTAAAACGCGTTTTCGCACAAATCCGTGCGCGGGTGCTAAAAAGAGCAGCATCGGCATGCTTAGCACGTCGTTTGGTAGAAATCCACGTGCGCGTTCTGCAAAAAGCACCATTTGCATGCACATCTTGTGGTTTTGCAGAAAACTTCATCCGCGTCTACCAAAAGATGCATGTGCATGCTTAAAACGCGTTTTCGCACAAATGCGTGCGCGGGTGCTAAAAAGAGCAGCATCGGCATGCTTAGCACGTCGTTTGGTAGAAATAATCCACGTGTGCGTTCTGCAAAAAGCACCATTTGCATGCACATCTTGTGGTTTTGCAGAAAACTTCATCCGCGTCTACCAAAAGATGCATGTGCATGCTTAAAACGCGTTTTCGCACAAATGCGTGCGCGGGTGCTAAAAATAGCAGCATCGGCATGCTTAGCACGTCGTTTGGTAGAAATCCACGTGCGCGTTCTGCAAAAAGCACCATTTGCATGCACATCTTGTGGTTTTGCAGAAAACTTCATCCGCGTCTACCAAAAGATGCATGTGCATGCTTAAAACGCGTTTTCCCACAAATGCGTGCGCGGGTGCTAAAAAGAGCAGCATCGGCATGCTTAGCACGTCGTTTGGTAGAAATCCACGTGCGCGTTCTGCCAAAAGCACCATTTGCATGCACATCTTGTGGTTTTGCAGAAAACTTCATCCGCGTCTACCAAAAGATGCATGTGCATGCTTAAAACGCGTTTTCGCACAAATCCGTGCGCGGGTGCTAAAAAGAGCAGCATCGGCATGCTTAGCACGTCGTTTGGTAGAAATCCACGTGCGCGTTCTGCAAAAAGCACCATTTGCATGCACATCTTGTGGTTTTGCAGAAAACTTCATCCGCGTCTACCAAAAGATGCATGTGCATGCTTAAAACGCGTTTTCGCACAAATGCTTGCGCGGGTGCTAAAAAGAGCAGCATCGGCATGCTTAGCACGTCGTTTGGTAGAAATCCACGTGCGCGTTCTGCAAAAAGCACCATTTGCATGCACATCTTGTGGTTTTGCAGAAAACTTCATCCGCGTCTACCAAAAGATGCATGTGCATGCTTAAAACACGTTTTCGCACAAATGCGTGCGCGGGTGCTAAAAAGAGCAGCATCGGCATGCTTAGCACGTCGTTTGGTAGAAATCCACGTGCGCGTTCTGCCAAAAGCGCCATTTGCATGCACATCTTGTGGTTTTGCAGAAAACTTCATCCGCGTCTACCAAAAGATGCATGTGCATGCTTAAAACGCGTTTTCGCACAAATCCGTGCGCGGGTGCTAAAAAGAGCAGCATCGGCATGCTTAGCACGTCGTTTGGTAGAAATCCACGTGCGCGTTCTGCAAAAAGCACCATTTGCATGCACATCTTGTGGTTTTGCAGAAAACTTCATCCGCGTCTACCAAAAGATGCATGTGCATGCTTAAAACGCGTTTTCGCACAAATGCGTGCGCGGGTGCTAAAAAGAGCAGCATCGGCATGCTTAGCACGTCGTTTGGTAGAAATCCACGTGTGCGTTCTGCAAAAAGCACCATTTGCATGCACATCTTGTGGTTTTGCAGAAAACTTCATCCGCGTCTACCAAAAGATGCATGTGCATGCTTAAAACGCGTTTTCGCACAAATGCGTGCGCGGGTGCTAAAAATAGCAGCATCGGCATGCTTAGCACGTCGTTTGGTAGAAATCCACGTGCGCGTTCTGCAAAAAGCACCATTTGCATGCACATCTTGTGGTTTTGCAGAAAACTTCATCCGCGTCTACCAAAAGATGCATGTGCATGCTTAAAACGCGTTTTCCCACAAATGCGTGCGCGGGTGCTAAAAAGAGCAGCATCGGCATGCTTAGCACGTCGTTTGGTAGAAATCCACGTGCGCGTTCTGCCAAAAGCACCATTTGCATGCACATCTTGTGGTTTTGCAGAAAACTTCATCCGCGTCTACCAAAAGATGCATGTGCATGCTTAAAACGCGTTTTCGCACAAATCCGTGCGCGGGTGCTAAAAAGAGCAGCATCGGCATGCTTAGCACGTCGTTTGGTAGAAATCCACGTGCGCGTTCTGCAAAAAGCACCATTTGCATGCACATCTTGTGGTTTTGCAGAAAACTTCATCCGCGTCTACCAAAAGATGCATGTGCATGCTTAAAACGCGTTTTCGCACAAATGCTTGCGCGGGTGCTAAAAAGAGCAGCATCGGCATGCTTAGCACGTCGTTTGGTAGAAATCCACGTGCGCGTTCTGCCAAAAGCACCATTTGCATGCACATCTTGTGGTTTTGCAGAAAACTTCATCCGCGTCTACCAAAAGATGCATGTGCATGCTTAAAACGCGTTTTCGCACAAATCCGTGCGCGGGTGCTAAAAAGAGCAGCATCGGCATGCTTAGCACGTCGTTTGGTAGAAATCCACGTGCGCGTTCTTCCAAAAGCACCATTTGCATGCACAGCTTGTGGTTTTGCAGAAAACTTCATCCGCGTCTACCAAAAGATGCATGTGCATGCTTAAAACGCGTTTTCGCACAAATCCGTGCGCGGGTGCTAAAAAGAGCAGCATCGGCACGCTTAGCACGTCGTTTGGTAGAAATCCACGTGCGCGTTCTGCCAAAAGCAGCATTTGCATGCACATCTTGTGGTTTTGCAGAAAACTTCATCCGCGTCTACCAAAAGATGCATGTGCATGCTTAAAACGCGTTTTCGCACAAATCCGTGCGCGGGTGCTAAAAAGAGCAGCATCGGCATGCTTAGCACGTCGTTTGGTAGAATTCACGTGCGCGTTCTGCCAAAAGCACCATTTGCATGCACATCTTGTGGTTTTGCAGAAAACTTCATCCGCGTCTACTAAAAGATGCATGTGATTGCTTAAAACGCGTTTTCGCACAAATCCGTGCGCGGGTGCTAAAAAGAGCAGCATCGGCATGCTTAGCACGTCGTTTGGTAGAAATCCACGTGCGCGTTCTGCAAAAAGCACCATTTGCATGCACATCTTGTGGTTTTGCAGAAAACTTCATCCGCGTCTACCAAAAGATGCATGTGCATGCTTAAAACGCGTTTTCGCACAAATGCGTGCGCGGGTGCTAAAAAGAGCAGCATCGGCATGCTTAGCACGTCGTTTGGTAGAAATCCACGTGCGCGTTCTCCCAAAAGCACCATTTGCATGCACATCTTGTGGTTTTGCAGAAAACTTCATCCACGTCTACCAAAAGATGCATGTGCATGCTTAAAACGCGTTTTCGCACAAATCCGTTCGCGGGTGCTAAAAAGAGCAGCATCGGCATGCTTAGCACGTCGTTTGGTAGAAATCCACGTGCGCGTTCTGCCAAAAGCACCATTTGCATGCACATCTTGTGGTTTTGCAGAAAACTTCGTCCGCGTTTACCAAAAGATGCATGTGCATGCTTAAAACGCGTTTTCGCACAAATGCGTGCGCGGGTGCTAAAAAGAGCAGCATCGGCATGCTTAGCACGTCGTTTGGTAGAAATCCACGTGCGCGTTCTGCCAAAAGCACCATTTGCATGCACATCTTGTGGTTTTGCAGAAAACTTCATCCGCGTCTACCAAAAGATGCATGTGCATGCCTAAAACGCGTTTTCGCACAAATCCTTGTGCGGGTGCTAAAAAGAGCAGCATCGGCATGCTTAGCACGTCGTTTGGTAGAAATCCACGTGCGCGTTCTGCCAAAAGCACCATTTGCATGCACATGTTGTGGTTTTGCAGAAAACTTCATCCGCGTCTACCAAAGATGCATGTGCATGCTTAAACGCGTTTTCGCACAAATGCTTGCGCGGGTGCTAAAAAGAGCAGCATCGGCATGCTTAGCACGTCGTTTGGTAGAAATCCACGTGCGCGTTCTGCCAAAAGCACCATTTGCATGCACATCTTGTGGTTTTGCAGAAAACTTCATCCGCGTCTACCAAAAGATGCATGTGCATGCTTAAAACGCGTTTTCGCACAAATCCGTGCGCGGGTGCTAAAAGAGCAGCATCGGCATGCTTAGCACGTCGTTTGGTAGAAATTCACGTGCGCGTTCTGCCAAAAGCACCATTTGCATGCACATCTTGTGGTTTTGCAGAAAACTTCATCCGCGTCTACTAAAAGATGCATGTGATTGCTTAAAACGCGTTTTCGCACAAATCCGTGCGCGGGTGCTAAAAAGAGCAGCATCGGCATGCTTAGCACGTCGTTTGGTAGAAATCCACGTGCGCGTTCTGCAAAAAGCACCATTTGCATGCACATCTTGTGGTTTTGCAGAAAACTTCATCCGCGTCTACCAAAAGATGCATGTGCATGCTTAAAACGCGTTTTCGCACAAATGCGTGCGCGGGTGCTAAAAAGAGCAGCATCGGCATGCTTAGCACGTCGTTTGGTAGAAATCCACGTGCGCGTTCTCCCAAAAGCACCATTTGCATGCACATCTTGTGGTTTTGCAGAAAACTTCATCCACGTCTACCAAAAGATGCATGTGCATGCTTAAAACGCGTTTTCGCACAAATCCGTTCGCGGGTGCTAAAAAGAGCAGCATCGGCATGCTTAGCACGTCGTTTGGTAGAAATCCACGTGCGCGTTCTGCCAAAAGCACCATTTGCATGCACATCTTGTGGTTTTGCAGAAAACTTCGTCCGCGTTTACCAAAAGATGCATGTGCATGCTTAAAACGCGTTTTCGCACAAATGCGTGCGCGGGTGCTAAAAAGAGCAGCATCGGCATGCTTAGCACGTCGTTTGGTAGAAATCCACGTGCGCGTTCTGCCAAAAGCACCATTTGCATGCACATCTTGTGGTTTTGCAGAAAACTTCATCCGCGTCTACCAAAAGATGCATGTGCATGCTTAAAACGCGTTTTCGCACAAATCCTTGTGCGGGTGCTAAAAAGAGCAGCATCGGCATGCTTAGCACGTCGTTTGGTAGAAATCCACGTGCGCGTTCTGCCAAAAGCACCATTTGCATGCACATCTTGTGGTTTTTCAGAAAACTTCATCCGCGTCTACCAAAAGATGCATGTGCATGCTTAAAACGCGTTTTCGCACAAATCCGTGCGCGGGTGCTAAAAAGAGCAGCATCGGCATGCTTAGCACGTCGTTTGGTAGAAATCCACGTGCGCGTTCTGCCAAAAGCACCATTTGCATGCACATCTTGTGGTTTTGCAGAAAACTTCATCCGCGTCTACCAAAAGATGCATGTGCATGCTTAAAACGCGTTTTCGCACAAATGCCTGCGCGGGTGCTAAAAAGAGCAGCATCGGCATGCTTAGCACGTCGTTTGGTAGAAATCCACGTGCGCGTTCTGCCAAAAGCACCATTTGCATGCACATTTTGTGGTTTTGCAGAAAACTTCATCCGCGTCTACCAAAAGATGCATGTGCATGCTTAAAACGCGTTTTCGCACAAATACCTGCGCGGGTGCTAAAAAGAGCAGCATCGGCATGCTTAGCACGTCGTTTGGTAGAAATCCACGTGCGCGTTCTGCCAAAAGCACCATTTGCATGCACATCTTGTGGTTTTGCAGAAAACTTCATCCGCGTCTACCAAAAGATGCATGTGCATGCTTAAAATGCGTTTTCGCACAAATCCGTGCGCGGGTGCTAAAAAGAGCAGCATCGGCCTGCTTAGCACGTCGTTTGGTAGAAATCCACGTGCGCGTTCTGCCAAAAGCACCATTTGCATGCACATCTTGTGGTTTTGCAGAAAACTTCATCCGCGTCTACCAAAAGAAGCATGTCCATGCTTAAAACGCGTTTTCGCACAAATCCGTGCGCGGGTGCTAAAAAGAGCAGCATCGGCATGCTTAGCACGTCGTTTGGTAGAAATCCACGTGCGCGTTCTGCCAAAAGCACCATTTGCATGCACATCTTGTGGTTTTGCAGAGAACTTCATCCGCGTCTACCAAAAGATGCATGTGCATGCTTAAAACGCGTTTTCGCACAAATCCGTGCGCGGGTGCTAAAAAGAGCAGCATCGGCATGCTTAGCACGTCGTTTGGTAGAAATGCACGTGCGCGTTCTGCAAAAAGCACCATTTGCATGCACATCTTGTGGTTTTGCAGAAAACTTCATCCGCGTCTACCAAAAGATGCATGTGCATGCTTAAAACGCGTTTTCGCACAAATCCGTGCGCGGGTGCTAAAAAGAGCAGCATCGGCATGCTTAGCACGTCGTTTGGTAGAAATCCACGTGCGCGTTCTGCCAAAAGCACCATTTGCATGCACATATTGTGGTTTTTCAGAAAACTTCATCCGCGTCTACCAAAAGATGCATGTGCATGCTTAAAACGCGTTTTCGCACAAATCCGTGCGCGGGTGCTAAAAAGAGCAGCATCGGCATGCTTAGCACGTCGTTTGGTAGAAATCCACGTGCGCGTTCTGCCAAAAGCACCATTTGCATGCACATCTTGTGGTTTTGCAGAAAACTTCATCCGCGTCTACCAAAAGATGCATGTGCATGCTTAAAACGCGTTTTCGCACAAATCCGTGCGCGGGTGCTAAAAAGAGCAGCATCGGCATGCTTAGCACGTCGTTTGGTAGAAATCCACGTGGGCGTTCTGCCAAAAGCACCATTTGCATGCACATCTTGTGGTTTTGCAGAAAACTTCATCCGCGTCTACCAAAAGATGCATGTGCATGCTTAAAACGTGTTTTCGCACAAATCCGTGCGCGGGTGCTAAAAAGAACAGCATCGGCATGCTTAGCACGTCGTTTGGTAGAAATCCACGTGCGCGTTCTGCAAAAAGCACCATTTGCATGCACATCTTGTGGTTTTGCAGAAAACTTCATCCGCGTCTACCAAAAGATGCATGTGCATGCTTAAAACGCGTTTTCGCACAAATGCGTGCGCGGGTGCTAAAAAGAGCAGCATCGGCATGCTTAGCACGTCGTTTGGTAGAAATCCACGTGCGCGTTCTCCCAAACGCACCATTTGCATGCACATCTTGTGGTTTTGCAGAAAACTTCATCCACGTCTACCAAAAGATGCATGTGCATGCTTAAAACGCGTTTTCGCACAAATCCGTTCGCGGGTGCTAAAAAGAGCAGCATCGGCATGCTTAGCACGTCGTTTGGTAGAAATCCACGTGCGCGTTCTGCCAAAAGCACCATTTGCATGCACATCTTGTGGTTTTGCAGAAAACTTCGTCCGCGTTTACCAAAAGATGCATGTGCATGCTTAAAACGCGTTTTCGCACAAATGCGTGCGCGGGTGCTAAAAAGAGCAGCATCGGCATGCTTAGCACGTCGTTTGGTAGAAATCCACGTGCGCGTTCTGCCAAAAGCACCATTTGCATGCACATCTTGTGGTTTTGCAGAAAACTTCATCCGCGTCTACCAAAAGATGCATGTGCATGCTTAAAACGCGTTTTCGCACAAATCCTTGCGCGGGTGCTAAAAAGAGCAGCATCGGCATGCTTAGCGCGTCGTTTGGTAGAAATCCACGTGCGCGTTCTGCCAAAAGCACCATTTGCATGCACATCTTGTGGTTTTTCAGAAAACTTCATCCGCGTCTACCAAAAGATGCATGTGCATGCTTAAAACGCGTTTTCGCACAAATCCGCGCGCGGGTGCTAAAAAGAGCAGCATCGGCATGCTTAGCACGTCGTTTGGTAGAAATCCACGTGCGCGTTCTGCCAAAAGCACCATTTGCATGCACATCTTGTGGTTTTGCAGAAAACTTCATCCGCGTCTACCAAAAGATGCATGTGCATGCTTAAAACGCGTTTTCGCACAAATGCCTGCGCGGGTGCTAAAAAGAGCAGCATCGGCATGCTTAGCACGTCGTTTGGTAGAAATCCACGTGCGCGTTCTGCCAAAAGCACCATTTGCATGCACATCTTGTGGTTTTGCAGAAAACTTCATCCGCGTCTACCAAAAGAAGCATGTCCATGCTTAAAACGCGTTTTCGCACAAATCCGTGCGCGGGTGCTAAAAAGAGCAGCATCGGCATGCTTAGCACGTCGTTTGGTAGAAATCCACGTGCGCGTTCTGCCAAAAGCACCATTTGCATGCACATCTTGTGGTTTTGCAGAGAACTTCATCCGCGTCTACCAAAAGATGCATGTGCATGCTTAAAACGCGTTTTCGCACAAATCCGTGCGCGGG
The DNA here is from genome assembly GCF_023375885.2 of Dermacentor andersoni. Taxonomy (NCBI): domain Eukaryota; kingdom Metazoa; phylum Arthropoda; class Arachnida; order Ixodida; family Ixodidae; genus Dermacentor; species Dermacentor andersoni. The sequence goes on from NW_027314782.1 coordinate 329,979, forward strand.
TGCTAAAAAGAGCAGCATCGGCATGCTTAGCACGTCGTTTGGTAGAAATGCACGTGCGCGTTCTGCAAAAAGCACCATTTGCATGCACATCTTGTGGTTTTGCAGAAAACTTCATCCGCGTCTACCAAAAGATGCATGTGCATGCTTAAAACGCGTTTTCGCACAAATGCGTGCGCGGGTGCTAAAAAGAGCAGCATCGGCATGCTTAGCACGTCGTTTGGTAGAAATCCACGTGCGCGTTCTGCCAAAAGCACCATTTGCATGCACATCTTGTGGTTTTGCAGAAAACTTCATCCGCGTCTACCAAAAGATGCATGTGCATGCTTAAAACGCGTTTTCGCACAAATCCTTGCGCGGGTGCTAAAAAGAGCAGCATCGGCATGCTTAGCGCGTCGTTTGGTAGAAATCCACGTGCGCGTTCTGCCAAAAGCACCATTTGCATGCACATCTTGTGGTTTTTCAGAAAACTTCATCCGCGTCTACCAAAAGATGCATGTGCATGCTTAAAACGCGTTTTCGCACAAATCCGCGCGCGGGTGCTAAAAAGAGCAGCATCGGCATGCTTAGCACGTCGTTTGGTAGAAATCCACGTGCGCGTTCTGCCAAAAGCACCATTTGCATGCACATCTTGTGGTTTTGCAGAAAACTTCATCCGCGTCTACCAAAAGATGCATGTGCATGCTTAAAACGCGTTTTCGCACAAATGCCTGCGCGGGTGCTAAAAAGAGCAGCATCGGCATGCTTAGCACGTCGTTTGGTAGAAATCCACGTGCGCGTTCTGCCAAAAGCACCATTTGCATGCACATCTTGTGGTTTTGCAGAAAACTTCGTCCGCGTTTACCAAAAGATGCATGTGCATGCTTAAAACGCGTTTTCGCACAAATGCGTGCGCGGGTGCTAAAAAGAGCAGCATCGGCATGCTTAGCACGTCGTTTGGTAGAAATCCACGTGCGCGTTCTGCCAAAAGCACCATTTGCATGCACATCTTGTGGTTTTGCAGAAAACTTCATCCGCGTCTACCAAAAGATGCATGTGCATGCTTAAAACGCGTTTTCGCACAAATCCTTGCGCGGGTGCTAAAAAGAGCAGCATCGGCATGCTTAGCGCGTCGTTTGGTAGAAATCCACGTGCGCGTTCTGCCAAAAGCACCATTTGCATGCACATCTTGTGGTTTTTCAGAAAACTTCATCCGCGTCTACCAAAAGATGCATGTGCATGCTTAAAACGCGTTTTCGCACAAATCCGCGCGCGGGTGCTAAAAAGAGCAGCATCGGCATGCTTAGCACGTCGTTTGGTAGAAATCCACGTGCGCGTTCTGCCAAAAGCACCATTTGCATGCACATCTTGTGGTTTTGCAGAAAACTTCATCCGCGTCTACCAAAAGATGCATGTGCATGCTTAAAACGCGTTTTCGCACAAATGCCTGCGCGGGTGCTAAAAAGAGCAGCATCGGCATGCTTAGCACGTCGTTTGGTAGAAATCCACGTGCGCGTTCTGCCAAAAGCACCATTTGCATGCACATCTTGTGGTTTTGCAGAAAACTTCATCCGCGTCTACCAAAAGAAGCATGTCCATGCTTAAAACGCGTTTTCGCACAAATCCGTGCGCGGGTGCTAAAAAGAGCAGCATCGGCATGCTTAGCACGTCGTTTGGTAGAAATCCACGTGCGCGTTCTGCCAAAAGCACCATTTGCATGCACATCTTGTGGTTTTGCAGAGAACTTCATCCGCGTCTACCAAAAGATGCATGTGCATGCTTAAAACGCGTTTTCGCACAAATCCGTGCGCGGGTGCTAAAAAGAGCAGCATCGGCATGCTTAGCACGTCGTTTGGTAGAAATGCACGTGCGCGTTCTGCAAAAAGCACCATTTGCATGCACATCTTGTGGTTTTGCAGAAAACTTCATCCGCGTCTACCAAAAGATGCATGTGCATGCTTAAAACGCGTTTTCGCACAAATGCGTGCGCGGGTGCTAAAAAGAGCAGCATCGGCATGCTTAGCACGTCGTTTGGTAGAAATCCACGTGCGCGTTCTGCCAAAAGCACCATTTGCATGCACATCTTGTGGTTTTGCAGAAAACTTCATCCGCGTCTACCAAAAGATGCATGTGCATGCTTAAAACGCGTTTTCGCACAAATCCTTGCGCGGGTGCTAAAAAGAGCAGCATCGGCATGCTTAGCGCGTCGTTTGGTAGAAATCCACGTGCGCGTTCTGCCAAAAGCACCATTTGCATGCACATCTTGTGGTTTTTCAGAAAACTTCATCCGCGTCTACCAAAAGATGCATGTGCATGCTTAAAACGCGTTTTCGCACAAATCCGCGCGCGGGTGCTAAAAAGAGCAGCATCGGCATGCTTAGCACGTCGTTTGGTAGAAATCCACGTGCGCGTTCTGCCAAAAGCACCATTTGCATGCACATCTTGTGGTTTTGCAGAAAACTTCATCCGCGTCTACCAAAAGATGCATGTGCATGCTTAAAACGCGTTTTCGCACAAATGCCTGCGCGGGTGCTAAAAAGAGCAGCATCGGCATGCTTAGCACGTCGTTTGGTAGAAATCCACGTGCGCGTTCTGCCAAAAGCACCATTTGCATGCACATCTTGTGGTTTTGCAGAAAACTTCATCCGCGTCTACCAAAAGAAGCATGTCCATGCTTAAAACGCGTTTTCGCACAAATCCGTGCGCGGGTGCTAAAAAGAGCAGCATCGGCATGCTTAGCACGTCGTTTGGTAGAAATCCACGTGCGCGTTCTGCCAAAAGCACCATTTGCATGCACATCTTGTGGTTTTGCAGAGAACTTCATCCGCGTCTACCAAAAGATGCATGTGCATGCTTAAAACGCGTTTTCGCACAAATCCGTGCGCGGGTGCTAAAAAGAGCAGCATCGGCATACTTAGCACGTCGTTTGGTAGAAATGCACGTGCGCGTTCTGCAAAAAGCACCATTTGCATGCACATCTTGTGGTTTTGCAGAAAACTTCATCCGCGTCTACCAAAAGATGCATGTGCATGCTTAAAACGCGTTTTCGCACAAATCCGTGCGCGGGTGCTAAAAAGAGCAGCATCGGCATGCTTAGCACGTCGTTTGGTAGAAATCCACGTGCGCGTTCTGCCAAAAGCACCATTTGCATGCACATCTTGTGGTTTTTCAGAAAACTTCATCCGCGTCTACCAAAAGATGCATGTGCATGCTTAAAACGCGTTTTCGCACAAATCCGTGCGCGGGTGCTAAAAAGAGCAGCATCGGCATGCTTAGCACGTCGTTTGGTAGAAATCCACGTGCGCGTTCTGCCAAAAGCACCATTTGCATGCACATCTTGTGGTTTTGCAGAAAACTTCATCCGCGTCTACCAAAAGATGCATGTGCATGCTTAAAACGCGTTTTCGCACAAATCCGTGCGCGGGTGCTAAAAAGAGCAGCATCGGCATGCTTAGCACGTCGTTTGGTAGAAATCCACGTGGGCGTTCTGCCAAAAGCACCATTTGCATGCACATCTTGTGGTTTTGCAGAAAACTTCATCCGCGTCTACCAAAAGATGCATGTGCATGCTTAAAACGCGTTTTCGCACAAATCCGTGCGCGGGTGCTAAAAAGAACAGCATCGGCATGCTTAGCACGTCGTTTGGTAGAACTCCACGTGCGCGTTCTGCAAAAAGCACCATTTGCATGCACATCTTGTGGTTTTGCAGAAAACTTCATCCGCGTCTACCAAAAGATGCATGTGCATGCTTAAAACGCGTTTTCGCACAAATCCTTGCGCGGGTGCTAAAAAGAGCAGCATCGGCATGCTTAGCGCGTCGTTTGGTAGAAATCCACGTGCGCGTTCTGCCAAAAGCACCATTTGCATGCACATCTTGTGGTTTTGCAGAAAACTTCATCCGCGTCTACCAAAAGATGCATGTGCATGCTTAAAACGCGTTTTCGCACAAATCCGCGCGCGGGTGCTAAAAAGAGCAGCATCGGCATGCTTAGCACGTCGTTTGGTAGAAATCCACGTGCGCGTTCTGCCAAAAGCACCATTTGCATGCACATCTTGTGGTTTTGCAGAAAACTTCATCCGCGTCTACCAAAAGATGCATGTGCATGCTTAAAACGCGTTTTCGCACAAATGCCTGCGCGGGTGCTAAAAAGAGCAGCATCGGCATGCTTAGCACGTCGTTTGGTAGAAATCCACGTGCGCGTTCTGCCAAAAGCACCATTTGCATGCACATCTTGTGGTTTTGCAGAAAACTTCATCCGCGTCTACCAAAAGAAGCATGTCCATGCTTAAAACGCGTTTTCGCACAAATCCGTGCGCGGGTGCTAAAAAGAGCAGCATCGGCATGCTTAGCACGTCGTTTGGTAGAAATCCACGTGCGCGTTCTGCCAAAAGCACCATTTGCATGCACATCTTGTGGTTTTGCAGAGAACTTCATCCGCGTCTACCAAAAGATGCATGTGCATGCTTAAAACGCGTTTTCGCACAAATCCGTGCGCGGGTGCTAAAAAGAGCAGCATCGGCATACTTAGCACGTCGTTTGGTAGAAATGCACGTGCGCGTTCTGCAAAAAGCACCATTTGCATGCACATCTTGTGGTTTTGCAGAAAACTTCATCCGCGTCTACCAAAAGATGCATGTGCATGCTTAAAACGCGTTTTCGCACAAATCCGTGCGCGGGTGCTAAAAAGAGCAGCATCGGCATGCTTAGCACGTCGTTTGGTAGAAATCCACGTGCGCGTTCTGCCAAAAGCACCATTTGCATGCACATCTTGTGGTTTTTCAGAAAACTTCATCCGCGTCTACCAAAAGATGCATGTGCATGCTTAAAACGCGTTTTCGCACAAATCCGTGCGCGGGTGCTAAAAAGAGCAGCATCGGCATGCTTAGCACGTCGTTTGGTAGAAATCCACGTGCGCGTTCTGCCAAAAGCACCATTTGCATGCACATCTTGTGGTTTTGCAGAAAACTTCATCCGCGTCTACCAAAAGATGCATGTGCATGCTTAAAACGCGTTTTCGCACAAATCCGTGCGCGGGTGCTAAAAAGAGCAGCATCGACATGCTTAGCACGTCGTTTGGTAGAAATCCACGTGGGCGTTCTGCCAAAAGCACCATTTGCATGCACATCTTGTGGTTTTGCAGAAAACTTCATCCGCGTCTACCAAAAGAAGCATGTCCATGCTTAAAACGCGTTTTCGCACAAATCCGTGCGCGGGTGCTAAAAAGAGCAGCATCGGCATGCTTAGCACGTCGTTTGGTAGAAATCCACGTGCGCGTTCTGCCAAAAGCACCATTTGCATGCACATCTTGTGGTTTTGCAGAAAACTTCATCCGCGTCTACCAAAAGATGCATGTGCATGCTTAAAACGCGTTTTCGCACAAATCCGTGCGCGGGTGCTAAAAAGAGCAGCATCGGCATGCTTAGCACGTCGTTTGGTAGAAATCCACGTGCGCGTTCTGCCAAAAGCACCATTTGCATGCACATCTTGTGGTTTTTCAGAAAACTTCATCCGCGTCTACCAAAAGATGCATGTGCATGCTTAAAACGCGTTTTCGCACAAATCCGTGCGCGGGTGCTAAAAAGAGCAGCATCGGCATGCTTAGCACGTCGTTTGGTAGAAATCCACGTGCGCGTTCTGCCAAAAGCACCATTTGCATGCACATCTTGTGGTTTTGCAGAAAACTTCATCCGCGTCTACCAAAAGATGCATGTGCATGCTTAAAACGCGTTTTCGCACAAATCCGTGCGCGGGTGCTAAAAAGAACAGCATCGGCATGCTTAGCACGTCGTTTGGTAGAACTCCACGTGCGCGTTCTGCAAAAAGCACCATTTGCATGCACATCTTGTGGTTTTGCAGAAAACTTCATCCGCGTCTACCAAAAGATGCATGTGCATGCTTAAAACGCGTTTTCGCACAAATCCGTGCGCGGGTGCTAAAAAGAGCAGCATCGGCATGCTTAGCACGTCGTTTGGTAGAAATCCACGTGCGCGTTCTGCCAAAAGCACCATTTGCATGCACATCTTGTGGTTTTGCAGAAAACTTCATCCGCGTCTACCAAAAGATGCATGTGATTGCTTAAAACGCGTTTTCGCACAAATCCGTGCGCGGGTGCTAAAAAGAGCAGCATCGGCATGCTTAGCACGTCGTTTGGTAGAAATCCACGTGCGCGTTCTGCAAAAAGCACCATTTGCATGCACATCTTGTGGTTTTGCAGAAAACTTCATCCGCGTCTACCAAAAGATGAATGTGCATGCTTAAAACGCGTTTTCGCACAAATGCGTGCGCGGGTGCTAAAAAGAGCAGCATCGGCATGCTTAGCACGTCGTTTGGTAGAAATCCACGTGCGCGTTCTGCCAAAAGCACCATTTGCATGCACATCTTGTGGTTTTGCAGAAAACTTCATCCGCGTCTACCAAAAGATGCATGTGCATGCTTAAAACGCGTTTTCGCACAAATCCGTGCGCGGGTGCTAAAAAGAGCAGCATCGGCATGCTTAGCACGTCGTTTGGTAGAAATCCACGTGCGCGTTCTGCCAAAAGCACCATTTGCATGCACATCTTGTGGTTTTGCAGAAAACTTCATCCGCGTCTACCAAAGATGCATGTGCATGCTTAAAACGCGTTTTCGCACAAATGCGTGCGCGGGTGCTAAAAAGAGCAGCATCGGCATGCTTAGCACGTCGTTTGGTAGAAATCCACGTGCGCGTTCTGCAAAAAGCACCATTTGCATGCACATCTTGTGGTATTGCAGAAAACTTCATCCGCGTCTACCAAAAGATGCATGTGCATGCATAAAACGCGTTTTCGCACAAATCCGTTCGCGGGTGCTAAAAAGAGCAGCATCGGCATGCTTAGCACGTCGTTCAGTAGAAATCCACGTGCGCGTTCTGCCAAAAGCACCATTTGCATGCACATCTTGTGGTTTTGCAGAAAACTTCATCCGCGTCTACCAAAAGATGCATGTGCATGCTTAAAACGCGTTTTCGCACAAATCCGTGCGCGGGTGCTAAAAAGAGCAGCATCGGCATGCTTAGCACGTCGTTTGGTAGAAATCCACGTGGGCGTTCTGCCAAAAGCACCATTTGCATGCACATCTTGTGGTTTTGCAGAAAACTTCATCCGCGTCTACCAAAAGATGCATGTGCATGCTTAAAACGCGTTTTCGCACAAATCCGTCCGCGGGTGCTAAAAAGAACAGCATCGGCATGCTTAGCACGTCGTTTGGTAGAAATCCAGGTGCGCGTTCTGCAAAAAGCACCATTTGCATGCACATCTTGTGGTTTTGCAGAAAACTTCATCCGCGTCTACCAAAAGATGCATGTGCATGCTTAAAACGCGTTTTCGCACAAATCCGTGCGCGGGTGCTAAGAGAGCAGCATCGGCATGCTTAGCACGTCGTTTGGTAGAAATCCACGTGCGCGTTCTGCCAAAAGCACCATTTGCATGCACATCTTGTGGTTTTGCAGAAAACTTCATCCGCGTCTACCAAAAGATGCATGTGATTGCTTAAAACGCGTTTTCGCACAAATCCGTGCGCGGGTGCTAAAAAGAGCAGCATCGGCATGCTTAGCACGTCGTTTGGTAGAAATCCACGTGCGCGTTCTGCAAAAAGCACCATTTGCATGCACATCTTGTGGTTTTGCAGAAAACTTCATCCGCGTCTACCAAAAGATGCATGTGCATGCTTAAAACGCGTTTTCGCACAAATGCGTGCGCGGGTGCTAAAAAGAGCAGCATCGGCATGCTTAGCACGTCGTTTGGTAGAAATCCACGTGCGCGTTCTGCCAAAAGCACCATTTCCATGCACATCTTGTGGTTTTGCAGAAAACTTCATCCGCGTCTACCAAAAGATGCATGTGCATGCTTAAAACGCGTTTTCGCACAAATCCGTGCGCGGGTGCTAAAAAGAGCAGCATCGGCATGCTTAGCACGTCGTTTGGTAGAAATCCACGTGCGCGTTCTGCCAAAAGCACCATTTGCATGCATATCTTGTGGTTTTGCAGAAAACTTCATCCGCGTCTACCAAAAGATGCATGTGCATGCTTAAAACGCGTTTTCGCACAAATGCGTGCGCGGGTGCTAAAAAGAGCAGCATCGGCATGCTTAGCACGTCGTTTGGTAGAAATCCACGTGCGCGTTCTGCAAAAAGCACCATTTGCATGCACATCTTGTGGTTTTGCAGAAAACTTCATCCGCGTCTACCAAAAGATGCATGTGCATGCTTAAAACGCGTTTTCGCACAAATCCGTTCGCGGGTGCTAAAAAGAGCAGCATCGGCATGCTTAGCACGTCGTTCAGTAGAAATCCACGTGCGCGTTCTGCCAAAAGCACCATTTGCATGCACATCTTGTGGTTTTGCAGAAAACTTCATCCGCGTCTACCAAAAGATGCATGTGCATGCTTAAAACGCGTTTTCGCACAAATGCGTGCGCGGGTGCTAAAAAGAGCAGCATCGACATGCTTAGCACGTCATTTGGTAGAAATCCACGTGCGCGTTCTGCCAAAAGCACCATTTGCATGTACATCTTGTGGTTTTGCAGAAAACTTCATCCGCGTCTACCAAAAGATGCATGTACATGCTTAAAACGCGTTTTCGCACAAATCCTTGCGCGGGCGCTAAAAAGAGCAGCATCGGCATGCTTAGCACGTCGTTTGGTAGAAATCCACGTGCGCGTTCTGCCAAAAGCACCATTTGCATGCACATCTGGTGGTTTTGCAGAAAACTTCATCCGCGTCTACCAAAAGATGCATGTGCATGCTTAAAACGCGTTTTCGCACAAATCCGTGCGCGGGTGCTAAAAAGAGCAGCATCGGCATGCTTAGCACGTCGTTTGGTAGAAATCCACGTGCGCGTTCTGCCAACAGCACCATTTGCATGCACATCTTGTGGTTTTGCAGAAAACTTCATCCGCGTCTACCAAAAGATGCATGTGCATGCTTAAAAAGCGTTTTCGCACAAATCCGTGCGCGGGTGCTAAAAAGAGCAGCATCGGCATGCTTAGCACGTCGTTTGGTAGAAATGCACGTGCGCGTTCTGCCAAAAGCACCATTTGCATGCACACTTTGTGGTTTTGCAGAAAACTTCATCCGCGTCTACCAAAAGATGCATGTGCATGCTTAAAATGCGTTTTCGCACAAATCCGTGCGCAGGTGCTAAAAAGAGCAGCGTCGGCATGCTTAGCACGTCGTTTGGTAGAAATCCACGTGCGCGTTCTGCCAAAAGCACCATTTGCATGCACATCTTGTGGTTTTGCAGAAAACTTCATCCGCGTCTACCAAAAGGTGCATGTGCATGCTTAAAACGCGTTTTCGCACAAATGCGTGCGCGGGTGCTAAAAAGAGCAGCATCGGCATGCTTAGCACGTCGTTTGGTAGAAATCCACGTGCGCGTTCTCCCAAAAGCACCATTTGCATGCACATCTTGTGGTTTTGCAGAAAACTTCATCCACGTCTACCAAAAGATGCATGTGCATGCTTAAAACGCGTTTTCGCACAAATCCGTTCGCGGGTGCTAAAAAGAGCAGCATCGGCATGCTTAGCACGTCGTTTGGTAGAAATCCACGTGCGCGTTCTGCCAAAAGCACCATTTGCATGCACATCTTGTGGTTTTGCAGAAAACTTCGTCCGCGTTTACCAAAAGATGCATGTGCATGCTTAAAACGCGTTTTCGATCAAATGCGTGCGCGGGTGCTAAAAAGAGCAGCATCGGCATGCTTAGCACGTCGTTTGGTAGAAATCCACGTGCGCGTTCTGCCAAAAGCACCATTTGCATGCACATCTTGTGGTTTTGCAGAAAACTTCATCCGCGTCTACCAAAAGATGCATGTGCATGCTTAAAACGCGTTTTCGCACAAATCCTTGCGCGGGTGCTAAAAAGAGCAGCATCGGCATGCTTAGCACGTCGTTTGGTAGAATCCACGTGCGCGTTCTGCCAAAAGCACCATTTGCGTGCACATCTTGTGGTTTTTCAGAAAACTTCATCCGCGTCTACCAAAAGATGCATGTGCATGCTTAAAACGCGTTTTCGCACAAATCCGTGCACGGGTGCTAAAAAGAGCAGCATCGGCATGCTTAGCACGTCGTTTGGTAGAAATCCACGTGCGCGTTCTGCCAAAAGCACCATTTGCATGCACATCTTGTGGTTTTGCAGAAAACTTCATCCGCGTCTACCAAAAGATGCATGTGCATGCTTAAAACGCGTTTTCGCACAAATGCCTGCGCGGGTGCTAAAAAGAGCAGCATCGGCGTGCTTAGAACGTCGTTTGGTAGAAATCCACGTGCGCGTTCTGCCAAAAGCACCATTTGCATGCACATCTTGTGGTTTTGCAGAAAACTTCATCCGCGTCTACCAAAAGATGCATGTGCATGCTTAAAACGCGTTTTCGCACAAATGCCTGCGCGGGTGCTAAAAAGAGCAGCATCGGCATGCTTAGCACGTCGTTTGGTAGAAATCCACGTGCGCGTTCTGCCAAAAGCACCATTTGCATGCACATCTTGTGGTTTTGCAGAAAACTTCATCCGCGTCTACCAAAAGATGCATGTGCATGCTTAAAATGCGTTTTCGCACAAATCCGTGCGCGGGTGCTAAAAAGAGCAGCATCGGCCTGCTTAGCACGTCGTTTGGTAGAAATCCACGTGCGCGTTCTGCCAAAAGCACCATTTGCATGCACATCTTGTGGTTTTGCAGAAAACTTCATCCGCGTCTACCAAAAGAAGCATGTCCATGCTTAAAACGCGTTTTCGCACAAATCCGTGCGCGGGTGCTAAAAAGAGCAGCATCGGCATGCTTAGCACGTCGTTTGGTAGAAATGCACGTGCGCGTTCTGCAAAAAGCACCATTTGCATGCACATCTTGTGGTTTTGCAGAAAACTTCATCCGCGTCTACCAAAAGATGCATGTGCATGCTTAAAACGCGTTTTCGCACAAATCCGTGCGCGGGTGCTAAAAAGAGCAGCATCGGCATGCTTAGCACGTCGTTTGGTAGAAATCCACGTGCGCGTTCTGCCAAAAGCACCATTTGCATGCACATCTTGTGGTTTTGCAGAAAACTTCATCCGCGTCTACCAAAAGATGCATGTGCATGCTTAAAACGCGTTTTCGCACAAATCCGTGCGCGGGTGCTAAAAAGAGCAGCATCGGCATGCTTAGCACGTCGTTTGGTAGAAATCCACGTGCGCGTTCTGCCAAAAGCACCATTTGCATGCACATCTTGTGGTTTTGCAGAAAACTTCATCCGCGTCTACCAAAAGATGCATGTGCATGCTTAAAATGCGTTTTCGCACAAATCCGTGCGCGGGTGCTAAAAAGAGCAGCGTCGGCATGCTTAGCACGTCGTTTGGTAGAAATCCACGTGCGCGTTCTGCCAAAAGCACCATTTGCATGCACATCTTGTGGTTTTGCAGAAAACTTCATCCGCGTCTACCAAAAGATGCATGTGCTTGCTTAAAACACGTTTTGGCACAAATCCGTGCGCGGGTGCTAAAAAGAGCAGCATCGGCATGCTTAGCACGTCGTTTGGTAGAAATCCACGTGCGCGTTCTGCCAAAAGCACCATTTGCATGCACATCTTGTGGTTTTGCAGAAAACTTCATCCGCGTCTACCAAAAGATGCATGTGCATGCTTAAAACGCGTTTTCGCACAAATCCGTGCGCGGGTGCTAAAAAGAGCAGCATCGGCATGCCTAGCACGTCGTTTGGTAGAAATCCACGTGCGCGTTCTGCCAAAAGCACCATTTGCATGCACATCTTGTGGTTTTGCAGAAAACTTCATTCGCGTCTACCAAAAGATGCATGTGCATGCTTAAAACGCGTTTTCGCACAAATCCGTGCGCGGGTGCTAAAAAGAGCAGCATCGGCATGCTTAGCACGTCGTTTGGTAGAAATCCACGTGCGCGTTCTGCCAAAAGCACCATTTGCACGCACATCTTGTGGTTTTGCAGAGAACTTCATCCGCGTCTACCAAAAGATGCATGTGCATGCTTAAAACGCGTTTTCGCACAAATCCGTGCGCAGGTGCTAAAAAGAGCAGCATCGGCATGCTTAGCACGTCGTTTGGTAGAAATCCACGTGCGCGTTCTGCCAAAAGCACCATTTGCATGCACATCTTCTGGTTTTTCAGAAAACTTCATCCGCGTCTACGAAAAGATGCATGTGCATGCTTAAAACGGTTTTCGCACAAATCCGTGCGCGGGAGCTAAAAAGAGCAGCATCGGCCCGCTTAGCACGTCGTTTGGTAGAAATCCACGTGCGCGTTCTGCCAAAAGCCCCATTTGCATGCACATCTTGTGGTTTTGCAGAAAACTTCATCCGCGTCTACCAAAAGATGCATGTGCATGCTTAAAACGCGTTTTCGCACAAATCCGTGCGCGGGTGCTAAAAAGAGCAGCATCGGCATGCTTAGCACGTCGTTTGGTAGAAATCCACGTGGGCGTTCTGCCAAAAGCACCATTTGCATGCACATCTTGTGGTTTTGCAGAAAACTTCATCCGCGTCTACCAAAAGATGCATGTGCATGCTTAAAACGCGTTTTCGCACAAATCCGTGCGCGGGAGCTAAAAAGAGCAGCATCGGCCCGCTTAGCACGTCGTTTGGTAGAAATCCACGTGCGCGTTCTGCCAAAAGCCCCATTTGCATGCACATCTTGTGGTTTTGCAGAAAACTTCATCCGCGTCTACCAAAAGATGCATGTGCATGCTTAAAACGCGTTTTCGCACAAATCCGTGCGCGGGTGCTAAAAAGAGCAGCATCGGCATGCTTAGCACGTCGTTTGGTAGAAATCCACGTGCGCGTTCTGCCAAAAGCACCATTTGCATGCACATCTTGTGGTTTTGCAGAAAACTTCATCCGCGTCTACCAAAAGATGCATGTGCATGCTTAAAACGCGTTTTCGCACAAATCCGTGCGCGGGTGCTAAAAAGAGCAGCATCGGCATGCTTAGCACGTCGTTTGGTAGAAATCCACGTGCGCGTTCTGCCAAAAGCACCATTTGCATGCACATCTTGTGGTTTTGCAGAAAACTTCATCCGCGTCTACCAAAAGATGCATGTGCACGCTTAAAACGCGTTTTCGCACAAATCCGTGCGCGGATGCTAAAAAGAGCAGCATCGGCATGCTTAGCACGTCGTTTGGTAGAAATCCACGTGGGCGTTCTGCCAAAAGCACCATTTGCATGCACATCTTGTGGTTTTGCAGAAAACTTCATCCGCGTCTACCAAAAGATGCATGTGCATGCTTAAAACGCGTTTTCGCACAAATCCGTGCGCGGGAGCTAAAAAGAGCAGCATCGGCCCGCTTAGCACGTCGTTTGGTAGAAATCCACGTGCGCGTTCTGCCAAAAGCCCCATTTGCATGCACATCTTGTGGTTTTGCAGAAAACTTCATCCGCGTCTACCAAAAGATGCATGTGCATGCTTAAAACGCGTTTTCGCACAAATCCGTGCGCGGGTGCTAAAAAGAGCAGCATCGGCATGCTTAGCACGTCGTTTGGTAGAAATCCACGTGGGCGTTCTGCCAAAAGCACCATTTGCATGCACATCTTGTGGTTTTGCAGAAAACTTCATCCGCGTCTACCAAAAGATGCATGTGCACGCTTAAAACGCGTTTTCGCACAAATCCGTGCGCGGGTGCTAAAAAGAACAGCATCGGCATGCTTAGCACGTCGTTTGGTAGAAATCCACGTGCGCGTTCTGCCAAAAGCACCATTTGCATGCACATCTTGTGGTTTTGCAGAAAACTTCATCCGCGTCTACCAAAAGATGCATGTGCATGCTTAAAACACGTTTTCGCACAAATCCGTGCGCGGGTGCTAAAAAGAGCAGCATCGGCATGCTTAGCACGTCGTTTGGTAGAAATCCACGTGCGCGTTCTGCCAAAAGCACCATTTGCATGCACATCTTGTGGTTTTGCAGAAAACTTCACCCGCGTCTACCAAAAGATGCATGTGCATGCTTAAAACGCGTTTTCGCACAAATCCGTGCGCGGGTGCTAAAAAGAGCAGCGTCGGCATGCTTAGCACGTCGTTTGGTAGAAATCCACGTGCGCGTTCTGCCAAAAGCACCATTTGCATGCACATCTTGTGGTTTTGCAGAAAACTTCATCCGCGTCTACCAAAAGATGCATGTGCATGCTTAAAACGCGTTTTCGCACAAATCCGTGCGCGGGTGCTAAAAAGAGCAGCATCGGCACTTAGCACGTCGTTTGGTAGAAATCCACGTGCGCGTTCTGCCAAAAGCACCATTTGCATGCACATCTTGTGGTTTTGCAGAAAACTTCATCCGCGTCTACCAAAAGATGCATGTGCATGCTTAAAACGCGTTTTCGCACAAATTCGTGCGCGGGTGCTAAAAAGAGCAGCATCGGCATGCCTAGCACGTCGTTTGGTAGAAATCCACGTGCGCGTTCTGCCAAAAGCACCATTTGCATGCACATCTTGTGGTTTTGCAGAAAACTTCATTCGCGTCTACCAAAAGATGCATGTGCATGCTTAAAACGCGTTTTCGCACAAATCCGTGCGCGGGTGCTAAAAAGAGCAGCATCGGCATGCTTAGCACGTCGTTTGGTAGAAATCCACGTGCGCGTTCTGCCAAAAGCACCATTTGCACGCACATCTTGTGGTTTTGCAGAGAACTTCATCCGCGTCTACCAAAAGATGCATGTGCATGCTTAAAACGCGTTTTCGCACAAATCCGTGCGCAGGTGCAAAAAAGAGCAGCATCGGCATGCTTAGCACGTCGTTTGGTAGAAATCCACGTGCGCGTTCTGCCAAAAGCACCATTTGCATGCACATCTTGTGGTTTTTCAGAAAACTTCATCCGCGTCTACGAAAAGATGCATGTGCATGCTTAAAACGCGTTTTCGCACAAATCCGTGCGCGGGTGCTAAAAAGAGCAGCATCGGCACGCTTAGCACGTCGTTTGGTAGAAATCCACGTGCGCGTTCTGCCAAAAGCCCCATTTACATGCACATCTTGTGGTTTTGCAGAAAACTTCATCCGCGTCTACCAAAAGATGCATGTGCATGCTTAAAACGCGTTTTCGCACAAATCCGTGCGCGGGTGCTAAAAAGAGCAGCATCGGCATGCTTAGCACGTCGTTTGGTAGAAATCCACGTGGGCGTTCTGCCAAAAGCACCATTTGCATGCACATCTTGTGGTTTTGCAGAAAACTTCATCCGCGTCTACCAAAAGATGCATGTGCATGCTTAAAACGCGTTTTCGCACAAATCCGTGCGCGGGTGCTAAAAAGAACAGCATCGGCATGCTTAGCACGTCGTTTGGTAGAAATCCGCGTGCGCGTTCTGCCAAAAGCACCATTTGCATGCACATCTTGTGGTTTTGCAGAAAACTTCATCCGCGTCTACCAAAAGATGCATGTGCATGCTTAAAACGCGTTTTCGCACAAATCCGTGCGCGGGT
Source organism: Dermacentor andersoni (assembly GCF_023375885.2). Classification (NCBI taxonomy): domain Eukaryota; kingdom Metazoa; phylum Arthropoda; class Arachnida; order Ixodida; family Ixodidae; genus Dermacentor; species Dermacentor andersoni. Next base: position 345,368 of record NW_027314782.1, read on the forward strand.
GCTAAAAAGAGCAGCATCGGCATGCTTAGCACTTCGTTTGGTAGAAATCCACGTGCGCGTTCTGCCAAAAGCACCCTTTGCATGCACATCTTGTGGTTTTGCAGAAAACTTCATCCGCATCTACCAAAAGATGCATGTGCATGCTTAAAACGCGTTTTCGCACAAATCCGTGCGCGGGTGCTAAAAAGAGCAGCATCGGCATGCTTAGCACGTCGTTTGGTAGAAATCCACGTGCGCGTTCTGCCAAAAGCACAATTTGCATGCACATCTTGTGGTTTTGCAGAAAACTTCATCCGCGTCTACCAAAAGATGCATGTGCTTGCTTAAAACGCGTTTTCGCACAAATCCGTGCGCGGGTGCTAAAAAGAGCAGCATCGGCATGCTTAGCACGTCGTTTGGTAGAAATCCACGTGCGCGTTCTGCCAAAAGCACCATTTGCATGCACAGCTTGTGGTTTTGCAGAAAACTTCATCCGCGTCTACCAAAAGATGCATGTGCATGCTTAAAACGCGTTTTCGCACAAATGCGTGCGCGGGTGCTAAAAAGAGCAGCATCGACATGCTTAGCACGTCGTTTGGTAGAAATCCACGTGCGCGTTCTGCCAAAAGCACCATTTGCATGTACATCTTGTGGTTTTGCAGAAAACTTCATCCGCGTCTACCAAAAGATGCATGTACATGCTTAAAACGCGTTTTCGCACAAATCCTTGCGCGGCCGCTAAAAAGAGCAGCATCGGCATGCTTAGCACGTCGTTTGGTAGAAATCCACGTGCGCGTTCTGCCAAAAGCACCATTTGCATGCACATCTTGTGGTTTTGCAGAAAACTTCATCCGCGTCTACCAAAAGATGCATGTGCATGCTTAAAACGCGTTTTCGCACAAATCCGTGCGCGGGTGCTAAAAAGAGCAGCATCGGCATGCTTAGCACGTCGTTTGGTAGAAATCCACGTGCGCGTTCTGCCAACAGCACCATTTGCATGCACATCTTGTGGTTTTGCAGAAAACTTCATCCGCGTCTACCAAAAGATGCATGTGCATGCTTAAAAAGCGTTTTCGCACAAATCCGTGCGCGGGTGCTAAAAAGAGCAGCATCGGCATGCTTAGCACGTCGTTTGGTAGAAATGCACGTGCGCGTTCTGCCAAAAGCACCATTTGCATGCACACTTTGTGGTTTTGCAGAAAACTTCATCCGCGTCTACCAAAAGATGCATGTGCATGCTTAAAATGCGTTTTCGCACAAATCCGTGCGCGGGTGCTAAAAAGAGCAGCATCGGCATGCTTAGCACGTCGTTTGGTAGAAATCCACGTGCGCGTTCTGCCAAAAGCACCATTTGCATGCACATCTTGTGGTTTTGCAGAAAACTTCATCCGCGTCTACCAAAAGATGCATGTGCATGCTTAAAACGCGTTTTCGCACAAATGCCTGCGCGGGTGCTAAAAAGAGCAGCATCGGCGTGCTTAGCACGTCGTTTGGTAGAAATCCACGTGCGCGTTCTGCCAAAAGCACCATTTGCATGCACATCTTGTGGTTTTGCAGAAAACTTCATCCGCGTCTACCAAAAGATGCATGTGCATGCTTAAAACGCGTTTTCGCACAAATGCCTGCGCGGGTGCTAAAAAGAGCAGCATCGGCATGCTTAGCACGTCGTTTGGTAGAAATCCACGTGCGCGTTCTGCCAAAAGCACCATTTGCATGCACATCTTGTGGTTTTGCAGAAAACTTCATCCGCGTCTACCAAAAGATGCATGTGCATGCTTAAAATGCGTTTTCGCACAAATCCGTGCGCGGGTGCTAAAAAGAGCAGCATCGGCCTGCTTAGCACGTCGTTTGGTAGAAATCCACGTGCGCGTTCTGCCAAAAGCACCATTTGCATGCACATCTTGTGGTTTTGCAGAAAACTTCATCCGCGTCTACCAAAAGAAGCATGTCCATGCTTAAAACGCGTTTTCGCACAAATCCGTGCGCGGGTGCTAAAAAGAGCAGCATCGGCATGCTTAGCACGTCGTTTGGTAGAAATCCACGTGCGCGTTCTGCCAAAAGCACCATTTGCATGCACATCTTGTGGTTTTGCAGAGAACTTCATCCGCGTCTACCAAAAGATGCATGTGCATGCTTAAAACGCGTTTTCGCACAAATCCGTGCGCGGGTGCTAAAAAGAGCAGCATCGGCATGCTTAGCACGTCGTTTGGTAGAAATGCACGTGCGCGTTCTGCAAAAAGCACCATTTGCATGCACATCTTGTGGTTTTGCAGAAAACTTCATCCGCGTCTACCAAAAGATGCATGTGCATGCTTAAAACGCGTTTTCGCACAAATCCGTGCGCGGGTGCTAAAAAGAGCAGCATCGGCATGCTTAGCACGTCGTTTGGTAGAAATCCACGTGCGCGTTCTGCCAAAAGCACCATTTGCATGCACATCTTGTGGTTTTGCAGAAAACTTCATCCGCGTCTACCAAAAGATGCATGTGCATGCTTAAAACGCGTTTTCGCACAAATCCGTTCGCGGGTGCTAAAAAGAGCAGCATCGGCATGCTTAGCACGTCGTTTGGTAGAAATCCACGTGCGCGTTCTGCCAAAAGCACCATTTGCGTGCACATCTTGTGGTTTTGCAGAAAACTTCATCCGCGTCTACCAAAAGATGCATGTGCATGCTTAAAACGCGTTTTCGCACAAATGCGTGCGCGGGTGCTAAAAAGAGCAGCATCGGCATGCTTAGCACGTCGTTTGGTAGAAATCCACGTGCGCGTTCTGCCAAAAGCACCATTTGCATGCACATCTTGTGGTTTTGCAGAAAACTTCATCCGCGTCTACCAAAATATGCATGTGCATGCTTAAAACGAGTTTTCGCACAAATCCTCTAGCGGGTGCTAAAAAGAGCAGCATCGGCATGCTTAGCACGTCGTTTGGTAGAAATCCACGTGCGCGTTCTGCCAAAAGCACCATTTGCATGCACATCTTGTGGTTTTGCAGAAAACTTCATCCGCGTCTACCAAAAGAAGCATGTTCATGCTTAAAACGCGTTTTCGCACAAATCCGTGCGCGGGTGCTAAAAAGAGCAGCATCGGCATGCTTAGCACGTCATTTGGTAGAAATCCACGTGCGCGTTCTGCCAAAAGCAGCATTTGCATGCACATCTTGTGGTTTTGCAGAGAACATCATCCGCGTCTACCAAAAGATGCATGTGCATGCTTAAAACGCGTTTTCGCACAAATCCGTGCGCGGGTGCTAAAAAGAGCAGCATCGGCATGCTTAGCACGTCGTTTGGTAGAAATGCACGTGCGCGTTCTGCAAAAAGCACCATTTGCATGCACATCTTGTGGTTTTGCAGAAAACTTCATCCGCGTCTACCAAAAGATGCATGTGCATGCTTAAAACGCGTTTTCGCACAAATCCGTGCGCGGGTGCTAAAAAGAGCAGCATCGGCATGCTAAGCACGTCGTTTGGTAGAAATTAACGTGCGCGTTCTGCCAAAAGCACCATTTGCATGCACATATTGTGGTTTTGCAGAAAACTTCATCCGCGTCTACCAAAAGATGCATGTGCATGCTTAAAACGCGTTTTCGCACAAATCCGTGCGCGGGTGCTAAAAAGAGCAGCATCGGCATGCTTAGCACGTCGTTTGGTAGAAATCCACGTGCGCGTTCTGCCAAAAGCACCATTTGCATGCACATCTTGTGGTTTTGCAGAAAACTTCATCCGCGTCTACCAAAAGATGCATGTGCATGCTTAAAACGCGTTTTCGCACAAATCCGTGCGCGGGTGCTAAAAAGAGCAGCATCGGCATGCTTAGCACGTCGTTTGGTAGAAATGCACGTGCGCGTTCTGCAAAAAGCACCATTTGCATGCACATCTTGTGGTTTTGCAGAAAACTTCATCCGCGTCTACCAAAAGATGCATGTGCATGCTTAAAACGCGTTTTCGCACAAATCCGTGCGCGGGTGCTAAAAAGAGCAGCATCGGCATGCTTAGCACGTCGTTTGGTAGAAATCCACGTGCGCGTTCTGCCAAAAGCACCATTTGCATGCACATCTTGTGGTTTTGCAGAAAACTTCATCCGCGTCTACCAAAAGATGCATGTGCATGCTTAAAACGCGGTTTCGCACAAATCCGTTCGCGGGTGCTAAAAAGAGCAGCATCGGCATGCTTAGCACGTCGTTTGGTAGAAATCCACGTGCGCGTTCTGCCAAAAGCACCATTTGCGTGCACATCTTGTGGTTTTGCAGAAAACTTCATCCGCGTCTACCAAAAGATGCATGTGCATGCTTAAAACGCGTTTTCGCACAAATGCGTGCGCGGGTGCTAAAAAGAGCAGCATCGGCATGCTTAGCACGTCGTTTGGTAGAAATCCACGTGCGCGTTCTGCCAAAAGCACCATTTGCATGCACATCTTGTGGTTTTGCAGAAAACTTCATCCGCGTCTACCAAAATATGCATGTGCATGCTTAAAACGAGTTTTCGCACAAATCCTCTAGCGGGTGCTAAAAAGAGCAGCATCGGCATGCTTAGCACGTCGTTTGGTAGAAATCCACGTGCGCGTTCTGCCAAAAGCACCATTTGCATGCACATCTTGTGGTTTTGCAGAAAACTTCATCCGCGTCTACCAAAAGAAGCATGTTCATGCTTAAAACGCGTTTTCGCACAAATCCGTGCGCGGGTGCTAAAAAGAGCAGCATCGGCATGCTTAGCACGTCATTTGGTAGAAATCCACGTGCGCGTTCTGCCAAAAGCAGCATTTGCATGCACATCTTGTGGTTTTGCAGAGAACATCATCCGCGTCTACCAAAAGATGCATGTGCATGCTTAAAACGCGTTTTCGCACAAATCCGTGCGCGGGTGCTAAAAAGAGCAGCATCGGCATGCTTAGCACGTCGTTTGGTAGAAATGCACGTGCGCGTTCTGCAAAAAGCACCATTTGCATGCACATCTTGTGGTTTTGCAGAAAACTTCATCCGCGTCTACCAAAAGATGCATGTGCATGCTTAAAACGCGTTTTCGCACAAATCCGTGCGCGGGTGCTAAAAAGAGCAGCATCGGCATGCTTAGCACGTCGTTTGGTAGAAATTAACGACGTGCGCGTTCTGCCAAAAGCACCATTTGCATGCACATATTGTGGTTTTGCAGAAAACTTCATCCGCGTCTACCAAAAGATGCATGTGCATGCTTAAAACGCGTTTTCGCACAAATCCGTGCGCGGGTGCTAAAAAGAGCAGCGTCGGCATGCTTAGCACGTCGTTTGGTAGAAATCCACGTGCGCGTTCTGCCAAAAGCACCATTTGCATGCACATCTTGTGGTTTTGCAGAAAACTTCATCCGCGTCTACCAAAAGATGCATGTGCATGCTTAAAACGCGTTTTCGCACAAATCCGTGCGCGGGTGCTAAAAAGAGCAGCATCGGCATGCTTAGCACGTCGTTCAGTAGAAATCCACGTGCGCGTTCTGCCAAAAGCACCATTTGCATGCACATCTTGTGGTTTTGCAGAAAACTTCATCCGCGTCTACCAAAAGATGCATGTGCATGCTTAAAACGCGTTTTCGCACAAATGCGTGCGCGGGTGCTAAAAAGAGCAGCATCGGCATGCTTAGCACGTCGTTTGGTAGAAATCCACGTGCGCGTTCTGCCAAAAGCACCATTTGCATGCAAATCTTGTGGTTTTGCAGAAAACTTCATCTGCGTCTACCAAAAGATGCATGTACATGCTTAAAACGCGTTTTCGCACAAATCCTTGCGCGGGCGCTAAAAAGAGCAGCATCGGCATGCTTAGCACGTCGTTTGGTAGAAATCCACGTGCGCGTTCTGCCAAAAGCACCATTTGCATGCACATCTTGTGGTTTTGCAGAAAACTTCATCCGCGTCTACCAAAAGATGCATGTGCATGCTTAAAACGCGTTTTCGCACAAATCCGTGCGCGGGTGCTAAAAAGAGCAGCGTCGGCATGCTTAGCACGTCGTTTGGTAGAAATCCACGTGCGCGTTCTGCCAAAAGCACCATTTGCATGCACATCTTGTGGTTTTGCAGAAAACTTCATCCGCGTCTACCAAAAGATGCATGTGCTTGCTTAAAACACGTTTTGGCACAAATCCGTGCGCGGGTGCTAAAAAGAGCAGCATCGGCATGCTTAGCACGTCGTTTGGTAGAAATCCACGTGCGCGTTCTGCCAAAAGCACCATTTGCATGCACATCTTGTGGTTTTGCAGAAAACTTCATCCGCGTCTACCAAAAGATGCATGTGCATGCTTAAAACGCGTTTTCGCACAAATCCGTGCGCGGGTGCTAAAAAGAGCAGCATCGGCATGCCTAGCACGTCGTTTGGTAGAAATCCACGTGCGCGTTCTGCCAAAAGCACCATTTGCATGCACATCTTGTGGTTTTGCAGAAAACTTCATTCGCGTCTACCAAAAGATGCATGTGCATGCTTAAAACGCGTTTTCGCACAAATCCGTGCGCGGGTGCTAAAAAGAGCAGCATCGGCATGCTTAGCACGTCGTTTGGTAGAAATCCACGTGCGCGTTCTGCCAAAAGCACCATTTGCACGCACATCTTGTGGTTTTGCAGAGAACTTCATCCGCGTCTACCAAAAGATGCATGTGCATGCTTAAAACGCGTTTTCGCACAAATCCGTGCGCAGGTGCTAAAAAGAGCAGCATCGGCATGCTTAGCACGTCGTTTGGTAGAAATCCACGTGCGCGTTCTGCCAAAAGCACCATTTGCATGCACATCTTCTGGTTTTTCAGAAAACTTAATCCGCGTCTACGAAAAGATGCATGTGCATGCTTAAAACGGTTTTCGCACAAATCCGTGCGCGGGAGCTAAAAAGAGCAGCATCGGCCCGCTTAGCACGTCGTTTGGTAGAAATCCACGTGCGCGTTCTGCCAAAAGCCCCATTTGCATGCACATCTTGTGGTTTTGCAGAAAACTTCATCCGCGTCTACCAAAAGATGCATGTGCATGCTTAAAACGCGTTTTCGCACAAATCCGTGCGCGGGTGCTAAAAAGAGCAGCGTCGGCATGCTTAGCACGTCGTTTGGTAGAAATCCACGTGGGCGTTCTGCCAAAAGCACCATTTGCATGCACATCTTGTGGTTTTGCAGAAAACTTCATCCGCGTCTACCAAAAGATGCATGTGCATGCTTAAAACGCGTTTTCGCACAAATCCGTGCGCGGGAGCTAAAAAGAGCAGCATCGGCCCGCTTAGCAAGTCGTTTGGTAGAAATCCACGTGCGCGTTCTGCCAAAAGCCCCATTTGCATGCACATCTTGTGGTTTTGCAGAAAACTTCATCCGCGTCTACCAAAAGATGCATGTGCATGCTTAAAACGCGTTTTCGCACAAATCCGTGCGCGGGTGCTAAAAAGAGCAGCGTCGGCATGCTTAGCACGTCGTTTGGTAGAAATCCACGTGGGCGTTCTGCCAAAAGCACCATTTGCATGCACATCTTGTGGTTTTGCAGAAAACTTCATCCGCGTCTACCAAAAGATGCATGTGCATGCTTAAAACGCGTTTTCGCACAAATCCGTGCGCGGGTGCTAAAAAGAGCAGCATGGGCATGCTTAGCACGTCGTTTGGTAGAAATCCACGTGGGCGTTCTGCCAAAAGCACCATTTGCATGCACATCTTGTGGTTTTGCAGAAAACTTCATCCGCGTCTACCAAAAGATGCATGTGCACGCTTAAAACGCGTTTTCGCACAAATCCGTGCGCGGGTGCTAAAAAGAGCAGCATCGGCATGCTTAGCACGTCGTTTGGTAGAAATCCACGTGGGCGTTCTGCCAAAAGCACCATTTGCATGCACATCTTGTGGTTTTGCAGAAAACTTCATCCGCGTCTACCAAAAGATGCATGTGCATGCTTAATACGCGTTTTCGCACAAATCCGTGCGCGGGAGCTAAAAAGAGCAGCATCGGCCCGCTTAGCACGTCGTTTGGTAGAAATCCACGTGCGCGTTCTGCCAAAAGCCCCATTTGCATGCACATCTTGTGGTTTTGCAGAAAACTTCATCCGCGTCTACCAAAAGATGCATGTGCATGCTTAAAACGCGTTTTCGCACAAATCCGTGCGCGGGTGCTAAAAAGAGCAGCATCGGCATGCTTAGCACGTCGTTTGGTAGAAATCCACGTGGGCGTTCTGCCAAAAGCACCATTTGCATGCACATCTTGTGGTTTTGCAGAAAACTTCATCCGCGTCTACCAAAAGATGCATGTGCACGCTTAAAACGCGTTTTCGCACAAATCCGTGCGCGGGTGCTAAAAAGAACAGCATCGGCATGCTTAGCACGCCGTTTGGTAGAAATCCACGTGCGCGTTCTGCCAAAAGCACCATTTGCATGCACATCTTGTGGTTTTGCAGAAAACTTCATCCGCGTCTACCAAAAGATGCATGTGCATGCTTAAAACGCGTTTTCGCACAAATCCGTGCGCGGGTGCTAAAAAGAGCAGCATCGGCATGCTTAGCACGTCGTTTGGTAGAAATCCACGTGCGCGTTCTGCCAAAAGCACCATTTGCATGCACATCTTGTGGTTTTGCAGAAAACTTCACCCGCGTCTACCAAAAGATGCATGTGCATGCTTAAAACGCGTTTTCGCACAAATCCGTGCGCGGGTGCTAAAAAGAGCAGCGTCGGCATGCTTAGCACGTCGTTTGGTAGAAATCCACGTGCGCGTTCTGCCAAAAGCACCATTTGCATGCACATCTTGTGGTTTTGCAGAAAACTTCATCCGCGTCTACCAAAAGATGCATGTGCATGCTTAAAACGCGTTTTCGCACAAATCCGTGCGCGGGTGCTAAAAAGAGCAGCATCGGCATTTAGCACGTCGTTTGGTAGAAATCCACGTGCGCGTTCTGCCAAAAGCACCATTTGCATGCACATCTTGTGGTTTTGCAGAAAACTTCATCCGCGTCTACCAAAAGATGCATGTGCATGCTTAAAACCCGTTTTCGCACAAATTCGTGCGCGGGTGCTAAAAAGAGCAGCATCGGCATGCCTAGCACGTCGTTTGGTAGAAATCCACGTGCGCGTTCTGCCAAAAGCACCATTTGCATGCACATCTTGTGGTTTTGCAGAAAACTTCATTCGCGTCTACCAAAAGATGCATGTGCATGCTTAAAACGCGTTTTCGCACAAATCCGTGCGCGGGTGCTAAAAAGAGCAGCATCGGCATGCTTAGCACGTCGTTTGGTAGAAATCCACGTGCGCGTTCTGCCAAAAGCACCATTTGCACGCACATCTTGTGGTTTTGCAGAGAACTTCATCCGCGTCTACCAAAAGATGCATGTGCATGCTTAAAACGCGTTTTCGCACAAATCCGTGCGCAGGTGCAAAAAAGAGCAGCATCGGCATGCTTAGCACGTCGTTTGGTAGAAATCCACGTGCGCGTTCTGCCAAAAGCACCATTTGCATGCACATCTTGTGGTTTTTCAGAAAACTTCATCCGCGTCAACGAAAAGATGCATGTGCATGCTTAAAACGCGTTTTCGCACAAATCCGTGCGCGGGTGCTAAAAAGAGCAGCATCGGCACGCTTAGCACGTCGTTTGGTAGAAATCCACGTGCGCGTTCTGCCAAAAGCCATATTTACATGCACATCTTGTGGTTTTGCAGAAAACTTCATCCGCGTCTACCAAAAGATGCATGTGCATGCTTAAAACGCGTTTTCGCACAAATCCGTGCGCGGGTGCTAAAAAGAGCAGCATCGGCATGCTTAGCACGTCGTTTGGTAGAAATCCACGTGGGCGTTCTGCCAAAAGCACCATTTGCATGCACATCTTGTGGTTTTGCAGAAAACTTCATCCGCGTCTACCAAAAGATGCATGTGCATGCTTAAAACGCGTTTTCGCACAAATCCGTGCGCGGGTGCTAAAAAGAACAGCATCGGCATGCTTAGCACGTCGTTTGGTAGAAATCCACGTGCGCGTTCTGCCAAAAGCACCATTTGCATGCACATCTTGTGGTTTTGCAGAAAACTTCATCCGCGTCTACCAAAAGATGCATGTGCATGCTTAAAACGCGTTTTCGCACAAATCCGTGCGCGGGTGCTAAAAAGAGCAGCATCGGCATGCTTAGCACTTCGTTTGGTAGAAATCCACGTGCGCGTTCTGCCAAAAGCACCCTTTGCATGCACATCTTGTGGTTTTGCAGAAAACTTCATCCGCATCTACCAAAAGATGCATGTGCATGCTTAAAACGCGTTTTCGCACAAATCCGTGCGCGGGTGCTAAAAAGAGCAGCATCGGCATGCTTAGCACGTCGTTTGGTAGAAATGCACCTGCGCGTTCTGCAAAAAGCACCATTTGCATGCACATCTTGTGGTTTTGCAGAAAACTTCATCCGCGTCTACCAAAAGATGCATGTGCATGCTTAAAACGCGTTTTCGCACAAATCCGTGCGCGGGTGCTAAAAAAAGCAGCATCGGCATGCTTAGCACGTCGTTTGGTAGAAATTAACGTGCGCGTTCTGCCAAAAGCACCATTTGCATGCACATATTGTGGTTTTGCAGAAAACTTCATCCGCGTCTACCAAAAGATGCATGTGCATGCTTAAAACGCGTTTTCGCACAAATCCGTGCGCGGGTGCGAAAAAGAGCAGCATCGGCATGCTTAGCACGTCGTTTGGTAGAAATCCACGTGCGCGTTCTGCCAAAAGCACCATTTGCATGCACATCTTGTGGTTTTGCAGAAAACTTCATCCGCGTCTACCAAAAGATGCATGTGCATGCTTAAAACGCGTTTTCGCACAAATCCGTGCGCGGGTGCTAAAAAGAGCAGCATCGGCATGCTTAGCACGTCGTTCAGTAGAAATCCACGTGCGCGTTCTGCCAAAAGCACCATTTGCATGCACATCTTGTGGTTTTGCAGAAAACTTCATCCGCGTCTACCAAAAGATGCATGTGCATGCTTAAAACGCGTTTTCGCACAAATGCGTGCGCGGGTGCTAAAAAGAGCAGCATCGGCATGCTTAGCACGTCGTTTGGTAGAAATCCATGTGCGCGTTCTGCCAAAAGCACCATTTGCATGCAAATCTTGTGGTTTTGCAGAAAACTTCATCTGCGTCTACCAAAAGATGCATGTACATGCTTAAAACGCGTTTTCGCACAAATCCTTGCGCGGGCGCTAAAAAGAGCAGCATCGGCATGCTTAGCACGTCGTTTGGTAGAAATCCACGTGCGCGTTCTGCCAAAAGCACCATTTGCATGCACATCTTGTGGTTTTGCAGAAAACTTCATCCGCGTCTACCAAAAGATACATGTGCATGCTTAAAACGCGTTTTCGCACAAATCCGTGCGCGGGTGCTAAAAAGAGCAGCATCGGCATGCTTAGCACGTCGTTTGGTAGAAATCCACGTGCGCGTTCTGCCAACAGCACCATTTGCATGCACATCTTGTGGTTTTGCAGAAAACTTCATCCGCGTCTACCAAAAGATGCATGTGCATGCTTAAAACGCGTTTTCGCACAAATCCGTGCGCGGGTGCTAAAAAGAGCAGCATCGGCATTTAGCACGTCGTTTGGTAGAAATCCACGTGCGCGTTCTGCCAAAAGCACCATTTGCATGCACATCTTGTGGTTTTGCAGAAAACTTCATCCGCGTCTACCAAAAGATGCATGTGCATGCTTAAAACGCGTTTTCGCACAAATTTGTGCGCGGGTGCTAAAAAGAGCAGCATCGGCATGCCTAGCACGTCGTTTGGTAGAAATCCACGTGCGCGTTCTGCCAAAAGCACCATTTGCATGCACATCTTGTGGTTTTGCAGAAAACTTCATTCGCGTCTACCAAAAGATGCATGTGCATGCTTAAAACGCGTTTTCGCACAAATCCGTGCGCGGGTGCTAAAAAGAGCAGCATCGGCATGCTTAGCACGTCGTTTGGTAGAAATCCACGTGCGCGTTCTGCCAAAAGCACCATTTGCACGCACATCTTGTGGTTTTGCAGAGAACTTCATCCGCGTCTACCAAAAGATGCATGTGCATGCTTAAAACGCGTTTTCGCACAAATCCGTGCGCAGGTGCAAAAAAGAGCAGCATCGGCATGCTTAGCACGTCGTTTGGTAGAAATCCACGTGCGCGTTCTGCCAAAAGCACCATTTGCATGCACATCTTGTGGTTTTTCAGAAAACTTCATCCGCGTCTACGAAAAGATGCATGTGCATGCTTAAAACGCGTTTTCGCACAAATCCGTGCGCGGGTGCTAAAAAGAACAGCATCGGCATGCTTAGCACGTCGTTTGGTAGAAATCCACGTGCGCGTTCTGCCAAAAGCACCATTTGCATGCACATCTTGTGGTTTTGCAGAAAACTTCATCCGCGTCTACCAAAAGATGCATGTGCATGCTTAAAACGCGTTTTCGCACAAATCCGTGCGCGGGTGCTAAAAAGAGCAGCATCGGCATGCTTAGCACTTCGTTTGGTAGAAATCCACGTGCGCGTTCTGCCAAAAGCACCCTTTGCATGCACATCTTGTGGTTTTGCAGAAAACTTCATCCGCATCTACCAAAAGATGCATGTGCATGCTTAAAACGCGTTTTCGCACAAATCCGTGCGCCGGTGCTAAAAAGAGCAGCATCGGCATGCTTAGCACGTCGTTTGGTAGAAATGCACGTGCGCGTTCTGCAAAAAGCACCATTTGCATGCACATCTTGTGGTTTTGCAGAAAACTTCATCCGCGTCTACCAAAAGATGCATGTGCATGCTTAAAACGCGTTTTCGCACAAATCCGTGCGCGGGTGCTAAAAAGAGCAGCATCGGCATGCTTAGCACGTCGTTCAGTAGAAATCCACGTGCGCGTTCTGCCAAAAGCACCATTTGCATGCACATCTTGTGGTTTTGCAGAAAACTTCATCCGCGTCTACCAAAAGATGCATGTGCATGCTTAAAACGCGTTTTCGCACAAATGCGTGCGCGGGTGCTAAAAAGAGCAGCATCGGCATGCTTAGCACGTCGTTTGGTAGAAATCCATGTGCGCGTTCTGCCAAAAGCACCATTTGCATGCAAATCTTGTGGTTTTGCAGAAAACTTCATCTGCGTCTACCAAAAGATGCATGTACATGCTTAAAACGCGTTTTCGCACAAATCCTTGCGCGGGCGCTAAAAAGAGAAGCATCGGCATGCTTAGCACGTCGTTTGGTAGAAATCCACGTGCGCGTTCTGCCAAAAGCACCATTTGCATGCACATCTTGTGGTTTTGCAGAAAACTTCATCCGCGTCTACCAAAAGATGCATGTGCATGCTTAAAACGCGTTTTCGCACAAATCCGTGCGCGGGTGCTAAAAAGAGCAGCATCGGCATGCTTAGCACGTCGTTTGGTAGAAATCCACGTGCGCGTTCTGCCAACAGCACCATTTGCATGCACATCTTGTGGTTTTGCAGAAAACTTCATCCGCGTCTACCAAAAGATGCATGTGCATGCTTAAAACGCGTTTTCGCACAAATCCGTGCGCGGGTGCTAAAAAGAGCAGCATCGGCATGCTTAGCACGTCGTTTGGTAGAAATCCACGTGCGCGTTCTGCCAAAAGCACCATTTGCATGCACATCTTGTGGTTTTGCAGAAAACTTCATCCGCGTCTACCAAAAGATGCATGTGCATGCTTAAAATGCGTTTTCGCACAAATCCGTGCGCGGGTGCTAAAAAGAGCAGCGTCGGCATGCTTAGCACGTCGTTTGGTAGAAATCCACGTGCGCGTTCTGCCAAAAGCACCATTTGCATGCACATCTTGTGGTTTTGCAGAAAACTTCATCCGCGTCTACCAAAAGATGCATGTGCTTGCTTAAAACACGTTTTGGCACAAATCCGTGCGCGGGTGCTAAAAAGAGCAGCATCGGCATGCTTAGCACGTCGTTTGGTAGAAATCCACGTGCGCGTTCTGCCAAAAGCACCATTTGCATGCACATCTTGTGGTTTTGCAGAAAACTTCATCCGCGTCTACCAAAAGATGCATGTGCATGCTTAAAACGCGTTTTCGCACAAATCCGTGCGCGGGTGCTAAAAAGAGCAGCATCGGCATGCCTAGCACGTCGTTTGGTAGAAATCCACGTGCGCGTTCTGCCAAAAGCACCATTTGCATGCACATCTTGTGGTTTTGCAGAAAACTTCATTCGCGTCTACCAAAAGATGCATGTGCATGCTTAAAACGCGTTTTCGCACAAATCCGTGCGCAGGTGCTAAAAAGAGCAGCATCGGCATGCCTAGCACGTCGTTTGGTAGAAATCCACGTGCGCGTTCTGCCAAAAGCACCATTTGCATGCACATCTAGTGGTTTTGCAGAAAACTTCATCCGCGTCTACCAAAAGATGCATGTGCATGCTTAAAACGCGTTTTCGCACAAATCCGTGCGCAGGTGCTAAAAAGAGCAGCATCGGCATGCCTAGCACGTCGTTTGGTAGAAATCCACGTGCGCGTTCTGCCAAAAGCACCATTTGCATGCACATCTTGTGGTTTTGCAGAAAACTTCATCCGCGTCTACCAAAAGATGCATGTGCATGCTTAAAACGCGTTTTCGCACAAATCCGTGCGCGGGTGCTAAAAAGAGCAGCATCGGCATTTAGCACGTCGTTTGGTAGAAATCCACGTGCGCGTTCTGCCACAAGCACCATTTGCATGCACATCTTGTGGTTTTTCAGAAAACTTCATCCGCGTCTACCAAAAGATGCATGTGCATGCTTAAAACGCGTTTTCGCACAAATCCGTGCGCGGGTGCTAAAAAGAGCAGCATCGGCACGCTTAGCACGTCGTTTGGTAGAAATCCACGTGCGCGTTCTGCCAAAAGCCCCATTTACATGCACATCTTGTGGTTTTGCAGAAAACTTCATCCGCGTCTACCAAAAGATGCATGTGCATGCTTAAAACGCGTTTTCGCACAAATCCGTGCGCGGGTGCTAAAAAGAGCAGCATCGGCATGCTTAGCACGTCGTTTGGTAGAAATCCACGTGGGCGTTCTGCCAAAAGCACCATTTGCATGCACATCTTGTGGTTTTGCAGAAAACTTCATCCGCGTCTACCAAAAGATGCATGTGCATGCTTAAAACGCGTTTTCGCACAAATCCGTGCGCGGGTGCTAAAAAGAGCAGCGTCGGCATGCTTAGCACGTCGTTTGGTAGAAATCCACGTGCGCGTTCTGCCAAAAGCACCATTTGCATGCACATCTTGTGGTTTTGCAGAAAACTTCATCCGCGTCTACCAAAAGATGCATGTGCTTGCTTAAAACACGTTTTGGCACAAATCCGTGCGCGGGTGCTAAAAAGAGCAGCATCGGCATGCTTAGCACGTCGTTTGGTAGAAATCCACGTGCGCGTTCTGCCAAAAGCACCATTTGCATGCACATCTTGTGGTTTTGCAGAAAACTTCATCCGCGTCTACCAAAAGATGCATGTGCATGCTTAAAACGCGTTTTCGCACAAATCCGTGCGCGGGTGCTAAAAAGAGCAGCATCGGCATGCCTAGCACGTCGTTTGGTAGAAATCCACGTGCGCGTTCTGCCAAAAGCACCATTTGCATGCACATCTTGTGGTTTTGCAGAAAACTTCATTCGCGTCTACCAAAAGATGCATGTGCATGCTTAAAACGCGTTTTCGCACAAATCCGTGCGCAGGTGCTAAAAAGAGCAGCATCGGCATGCCTAGCACGTCGTTTGGTAGAAATCCACGTGCGCGTTCTGCCAAAAGCACCATTTGCATGCACATCTAGTGGTTTTGCAGAAAACTTCATCCGCGTCTACCAAAAGATGCATGTGCATGCTTAAAACGCGTTTTCGCACAAATCCGTGCGCAGGTGCTAAAAAGAGCAGCATCGGCATGCCTAGCACGTCGTTTGGTAGAAATCCACGTGCGCGTTCTGCCAAAAGCACCATTTGCATGCACATCTTGTGGTTTTGCAGAAAACTTCATCCGCGTCTACCAAAAGATGCATGTGCATGCTTAAAACGCGTTTTCGCACAAATCCGTGCGCGGGTGCTAAAAAGAGCAGCATCGGCATTTAGCACGTCGTTTGGTAGAAATCCACGTGCGCGTTCTGCCACAAGCACCATTTGCATGCACATCTTGTGGTTTTTCAGAAAACTTCATCCGCGTCTACCAAAAGATGCATGTGCATGCTTAAAACGCGTTTTCGCACAAATCCGTGCGCGGGTGCTAAAAAGAGCAGCATCGGCACGCTTAGCACGTCGTTTGGTAGAAATCCACGTGCGCGTTCTGCCAAAAGCCCCATTTACATGCACATCTTGTGGTTTTGCAGAAAACTTCATCCGCGTCTACCAAAAGATGCATGTGCATGCTTAAAACGCGTTTTCGCACAAATCCGTGCGCGGGTGCTAAAAAGAGCAGCATCGGCATGCTTAGCACGTCGTTTGGTAGAAATCCACGTGGGCGTTCTGCCAAAAGCACCATTTGCATGCACATCTTGTGGTTTTGCAGAAAACTTCATCCGCGTCTACCAAAAGATGCATGTGCATGCTTAAAACGCGTTTTCGCACAAATCCGTGCGCGGGTGCTAAAAAGAGCAGCATCGGCATGCTTAGCACTTCGTTTGGTAGAAATCCACGTGCGCGTTCTGCCAAAAGCACCCTTTGCATGCACATCTTGTGGTTTTGCAGAAAACTTCATCCGCATCTACCAAAAGATGCATGTGCATGCTTAAAACGCGTTTTCGCACAAATCCGTGCGCGGGTGCTAAAAAGAGCAGCATCGGCATGCTTAGCACGTCGTTTGGTAGAAATGCACGTGCGCGTTCTGCAAAAAGCACCATTTGCATGCACATCTTGTGGTTTTGCAGAAAACTTCATCCGCGTCTACCAAAAGATGCATGTGCATGCTTAAAACGCGTTTTCGCACAAATCCGTGCGCGGGTGCTAAAAAGAGCAGCATCGGCATGCTTTGCACGTCGTTTGGTAGAAATTAACGTGCGCGTTCTGCCAAAAGCACCATTTGCATGCACATATTGTGGTTTTGCAGAAAACTTCATCCGCGTCTACCAAAAGATGCATGTGCATGCTTAAAACGCGTTTTCGCACAAATCCGTGCGCGGGTGCTAAAAAGAGCAGCATCGGCATGCTTAGCACGTCGTTTGGTAGAAATCCACGTGCGCGTTCTGCCAAAAGCACCATTTGCATGCACATCTTGTGGTTTTGCAGAAAACTTCATCCGCGTCTACCAAAAGATGCATGTGCATGCTTAAAACGCGTTTTCGCACAAATCCGTGCGCGGGTGCTAAAAAGAGCAGCATCGGCATGCTTAGCACGTCGTTCAGTAGAAATCCACGTGCGCGTTCTGCCAAAAGCACCATTTGCATGCACATCTTGTGGTTTTGCAGAAAACTTCATCCGCGTCTACCAAAAGATGCATGTGCATGCTTAAAACGCGTTTTCGCACAAATGCGTGCGCGGGTGCTAAAAAGAGCAGCATCGGCATGCTTAGCACGTCGTTTGGTAGAAATCCATGTGCGCGTTCTGCCAAAAGCACCATTTGCATGCAAATCTTGTGGTTTTGCAGAAAACTTCATCTGCGTCTACCAAAAGATGCATGTACATGCTTAAAACGCGTTTTCGCACAAATCCTTGCGCGGGCGCTAAAAAGAGCAGCATCGGCATGCTTAGCACGTCGTTTGGTAGAAATCCACGTGCGCGTTCTGCCAAAAGCACCATTTGCATGCACATCTTGTGGTTTTGCAGAAAACTTCATCCGCGTCTACCAAAAGATGCATGTGCATGCTTAAAACGCGTTTTCGCACAAATCCGTGCGCGGGTGCTAAAAAGAGCAGCATCGGCATGCTTAGCACGTCTTTTGGTAGAAATCCACGTGCGCGTTCTGCCAACAGCACCATTTGCATGCACATCTTGTGGTTTTGCAGAAAACTTCATCCGCGTCTACCAAAAGATGCATGTGCATGCTTAAAACGCGTTTTCGCACAAATCCGTGCGCGGGTGCTAAAAAGAGCAGCATCGGCATGCTTAGCACGTCGTTTGGTAGAAATCCACGTGCGCGTTCTGCCAAAAGCACCATTTGCATGCACATCTTGTGGTTTTGCAGAAAACTTCATCCGCGTCTACCAAAAGATGCATGTGCATGCTTAAAATGCGTTTTCGCACAAATCCGTGCGCGGGTGCTAAAAAGAGCAGCGTCGGCATGCTTAGCACGTCGTTTGGTAGAAATCCACGTGCGCGTTCTGCCAAAAGCACCATTTGCATGCACATCTTGTGGTTTTGCAGAAAACTTCATCCGCGTCTACCAAAAGATGCATGTGCTTGCTTAAAACACGTTTTGGCACAAATCCGTGCGCGGGTGCTAAAAAGAGCAGCATCGGCATGCTTAGCACGTCGTTTGGTAGAAATCCACGTGCGCGTTCTGCCAAAAGCACCATTTGCATGCACATCTTGTGGTTTTGCAGAAAACTTCATCCGCGTCTACCAAAAGATGCATGTGCATGCTTAAAACGCGTTTTCGCACAAATCCGTGCGCGGGTGCTAAAAAGAGCAGCATCGGCATGCCTAGCACGTCGTTTGGTAGAAATCCACGTGCGCGTTCTGCCAAAAGCACCATTTGCATGCACATCTTGTGGTTTTGCAGAAAACTTCATTCGCGTCTACCAAAAGATGCATGTGCATGCTTAAAACGCGTTTTCGCACAAATCCGTGCGCGGGTGCTAAAAAGAGCAGCATCGGCATGCTTAGCACGTCGTTTGGTAGAAATCCACGTGCGCGTTCTGCCAAAAGCACCATTTGCACGCACATCTTGTGGTTTTGCAGAAAACTTCATCCGCGTCTACCAAAAGATGCATGTGCATGCTTAAAACGCGTTTTCGCACAAATCCGTGCGCGGGTGCTAAAAAGAGCAGCATCGGCATTTAGCACGTCGTTTGGTAGAAATCCACGTGCGCGTTCTGCCACAAGCACCATTTGCATGCACATCTTGTGGTTTTTCAGAAAACTTCATCCGCGTCTACCAAAAGATGCATGTGCATGCTTAAAACGCGTTTTCGCACAAATCCGTGCGCGGGTGCTAAAAAGAGCAGCATCGGCACGCTTAGCACGTCGTTTGGTAGAAATCCACGTGCGCGTTCTGCCAAAAGCCCCATTTACATGCACATCTTGTGGTTTTGCAGAAAACTTCATCCGCGTCTACCAAAAGATGCATGTGCATGCTTAAAACGCGTTTTCGCACAAATCCGTGCGCGGGTGCTAAAAAGAGCAGCATCGGCATTTAGCACGTCGTTTGGTAGAAATCCACGTGCGCGTTCTGCCACAAGCACCATTTGCATGCACATCTTGTGGTTTTTCAGAAAACTTCATCCGCGTCTACCAAAAGATGCATGTGCATGCTTAAAACGCGTTTTCGCACAAATCCGTGCGCGGGTGCTAAAAAGAGCAGCATCGGCACGCTTAGCACGTCGTTTGGTAGAAATCCACGTGCGCGTTCTGCCAAAAGCCCCATTTACATGCACATCTTGTGGTTTTGCAGAAAACTTCATCCGCGTCTACCAAAAGATGCATGTGCATGCTTAAAACGCGTTTTCGCACAAATCCGTGCGCGGGTGCTAAAAAGAGCAGCATCGGCATGCTTAGCACGTCGTTTGGTAGAAATCCACGTGGGCGTTCTGCCAAAAGCACCATTTGCATGCACATCTTGTGGTTTTGCAGAAAACTTCATCCGCGTCTACCAAAAGATGCATGTGCATGCTTAAAACGCGTTTTCGCACAAATCCGTGCGCGGGTGCTAAAAAGAGCAGCATCGGCATGCTTAGCACTTCGTTTGGTAGAAATCCACGTGCGCGTTCTGCCAAAAGCACCCTTTGCATGCACATCTTGTGGTTTTGCAGAAAACTTCATCCGCATCTACCAAAAGATGCATGTGCATGCTTAAAACGCGTTTTCGCACAAATCCGTGCGCGGGTGCTAAAAAGAGCAGCATCGGCATGCTTAGCACGTCGTTTGGTAGAAATGCACGTGCGCGTTCTGCAAAAAGCACCATTTGCATGCACATCTTGTGGTTTTGCAGAAAACTTCATCCGCGTCTACCAAAAGATGCATGTGCATGCTTAAAACGCGTTTTCGCACAAATCCGTGCGCGGGTGCTAAAAAGAGCAGCATCGGCATGCTTTGCACGTCGTTTGGTAGAAATTAACGTGCGCGTTCTGCCAAAAGCACCATTTGCATGCACATATTGTGGTTTTGCAGAAAACTTCATCCGCGTCTACCAAAAGATGCATGTGCATGCTTAAAACGCGTTTTCGCACAAATCCGTGCGCGGGTGCTAAAAAGAGCAGCATCGGCATGCTTAGCACGTCGTTTGGTAGAAATCCACGTGCGCGTTCTGCCAAAAGCACCATTTGCATGCACATCTTGTGGTTTTGCAGAAAACTTCATCCGCGTCTACCAAAAGATGCATGTGCATGCTTAAAACGCGTTTTCGCACAAATCCGTGCGCGGGTGCTAAAAAGAGCAGCATCGGCATGCTTAGCACGTCGTTCAGTAGAAATCCACGTGCGCGTTCTGCCAAAAGCACCATTTGCATGCACATCTTGTGGTTTTGCAGAAAACTTCATCCGCGTCTACCAAAAGATGCATGTGCATGCTTAAAACGCGTTTTCGCACAAATGCGTGCGCGGGTGCTAAAAAGAGCAGCATCGGCATGCTTAGCACGTCGTTTGGTAGAAATCCATGTGCGCGTTCTGCCAAAAGCACCATTTGCATGCAAATCTTGTGGTTTTGCAGAAAACTTCATCTGCGTCTACCAAAAGATGCATGTACATGCTTAAAACGCGTTTTCGCACAAATCCTTGCGCGGGCGCTAAAAAGAGCAGCATCGGCATGCTTAGCACGTCGTTTGGTAGAAATCCACGTGCGCGTTCTGCCAAAAGCACCATTTGCATGCACATCTTGTGGTTTTGCAGAAAACTTCATCCGCGTCTACCAAAAGATGCATGTGCATGCTTAAAACGCGTTTTCGCACAAATCCGTGCGCGGGTGCTAAAAAGAGCAGCATCGGCATGCTTAGCACGTCTTTTGGTAGAAATCCACGTGCGCGTTCTGCCAACAGCACCATTTGCATGCACATCTTGTGGTTTTGCAGAAAACTTCATCCGCGTCTACCAAAAGATGCATGTGCATGCTTAAAACGCGTTTTCGCACAAATCCGTGCGCGGGTGCTAAAAAGAGCAGCATCGGCATGCTTAGCACGTCGTTTGGTAGAAATCCACGTGCGCGTTCTGCCAAAAGCACCATTTGCATGCACATCTTGTGGTTTTGCAGAAAACTTCATCCGCGTCTACCAAAAGATGCATGTGCATGCTTAAAATGCGTTTTCGCACAAATCCGTGCGCGGGTGCTAAAAAGAGCAGCGTCGGCATGCTTAGCACGTCGTTTGGTAGAAATCCACGTGCGCGTTCTGCCAAAAGCACCATTTGCATGCACATCTTGTGGTTTTGCAGAAAACTTCATCCGCGTCTACCAAAAGATGCATGTGCTTGCTTAAAACACGTTTTGGCACAAATCCGTGCGCGGGTGCTAAAAAGAGCAGCATCGGCATGCTTAGCACGTCGTTTGGTAGAAATCCACGTGCGCGTTCTGCCAAAAGCACCATTTGCATGCACATCTTGTGGTTTTGCAGAAAACTTCATCCGCGTCTACCAAAAGATGCATGTGCATGCTTAAAACGCGTTTTCGCACAAATCCGTGCGCGGGTGCTAAAAAGAGCAGCATCGGCATGCCTAGCACGTCGTTTGGTAGAAATCCACGTGCGCGTTCTGCCAAAAGCACCATTTGCATGCACATCTTGTGGTTTTGCAGAAAACTTCATTCGCGTCTACCAAAAGATGCATGTGCATGCTTAAAACGCGTTTTCGCACAAATCCGTGCGCGGGTGCTAAAAAGAGCAGCATCGGCATGCTTAGCACGTCGTTTGGTAGAAATCCACGTGCGCGTTCTGCCAAAAGCACCATTTGCACGCACATCTTGTGGTTTTGCAGAGAACTTCATCCGCGTCTACCAAAAGATGCATGTGCATGCTTAAAACGCGTTTTCGCACAAATCCGTGCGCAGGTGCTAAAAAGAGCAGCATCGGCATGCTTAGCACGTCGTTTGGTAGAAATCCACGTGCGCGTTCTGCCAAAAGCACCATTTGCATGCACATCTTCTGGTTTTTCAGAAAACTTCATCCGCGTCTACGAAAAGATGCATGTGCATGCTTAAAACGGTTTTCGCACAAATCCGTGCGCGGGAGCTAAAAAGAGCAGCATCGGCCCGCTTAGCACGTCGTTTGGTAGAAATCCACGTGCGCGTTCTGCCAAAAGCCCCATTTGCATGCACATCTTGTGGTTTTGCAGAAAACTTCATCCGCGTCTACCAAAAGATGCATGTGCATGCTTAAAACGCGTTTTCGCACAAATCCGTGCACGGGTGCTAAAAAGAGCAGCATCGGCATGCTTAGCACGTCGTTTGGAAGAAATCCACGTGGGCGTTCTGCCAAAAGCACCATTTGCATGCACATCTTGTGGTTTTGCAGAAAACTTCATCCGCGTCTACCAAAAGATGCATGTGCATGCTTAAAACGCGTTTTCGCACAAATCCGTGCGCGGGAGCTAAAAAGAGCAGCATCGGCCCGCTTAGCAAGTCGTTTGGTAGAAATCCACGTGCGCGTTCTGCCAAAAGCGCCATTTGCATGCACATCTTGTGGTTTTGCAGAAAACTTCATCCGCGTCTACCAAAAGATGCATGTGCATGCTTAAAACGCGTTTTCGCACAAATCCGTGCGCGGGTGCTAAAAAGAGCAGCATCGGCATGCTTAGGACGTCGTTTGGTAGAAATCCACGTGGGCGTTCTGCCAAAAGCACCATTTGCATGCACATCTTGTGGTTTTGCAGAAAACTTCATCCGCGTCTACCAAAAGATGCATGTGCACGCTTAAAACGCGTTTTCGCACAAATCCGTGCGCGGGTGCTAAAAAGAGCAGCATCGGCATGCTTAGCACGTCGTTTGGTAGAAATCCACGTGGGCGTTCTGCCAAAAGCACCATTTGCATGCACATCTTGTGGTTTTGCAGAAAACTTCATCCGCGTCTACCAAAAGATGCATGTGCATGCTTAAAACGCGTTTTCGCACAAATCCGTGCGCGGGAGCTAAAAAGAGCAGCATCGGCCCGCTTAGCACGTCGTTTGGTAGAAATCCACGTGCGCGTTCTGCCAAAAGCCCCATTTGCATGCACATCTTGTGGTTTTGCAGAAAACTTCATCCGCGTCTACCAAAAGATGCATGTGCATGCTTAAAACGCGTTTTCGCACAAATCCGTGCGCGGGTGCTAAAAAGAGCAGCATCGGCATGCTTAGCACGTCGTTTGGTAGAAATCCACGTGGGCGTTCTGCCAAAAGCACCATTTGCATGCACATCTTGTGGTTTTGCAGAAAACTTCATCCGCGTCTACCAAAAGATGCATGTGCACGCTTAAAACGCGTTTTCGCACAAATCCGTGCGCGGGTGCTAAAAAGAACAGCATCGGCATGCTTAGCACGTCGTTTGGTAGAAATCCACGTGCGCGTTCTGCCAAAAGCACCATTTGCATGCACATCTTGTGGTTTTGCAGAAAACTTCATCCGCGTCTACCAAAAGATGCATGTGCATGCTTAAAACGCGTTTTCGCACAAATGCGTGCGCGGGTGCTAAAAAGAGCAGCATCGGCATGCTTAGCACGTCGTTTGGTAGAAATCCATGTGCGCGTTCTGCCAAAAGCACCATTTGCATGCAAATCTTGTGGTTTTGCAGAAAACTTCATCTGCGTCTACCAAAAGATGCATGTACATGCTTAAAACGCGTTTTCGCACAAATCCTTGCGCGGGCGCTAAAAAGAGCAGCATCGGCATGCTTAGCACGTCGTTTGGTAGAAATCCACGTGCGCGTTCTGCCAAAAGCACCATTTGCATGCACATCTTGTGGTTTTGCAGAAAACTTCATCCGCGTCTACCAAAAGATGCATGTGCATGCTTAAAACGCGTTTTCGCACAAATCCGTGCGCGGGTGCTAAAAAGAGCAGCATCGGCATGCTTAGCACGTCTTTTGGTAGAAATCCACGTGCGCGTTCTGCCAACAGCACCATTTGCATGCACATCTTGTGGTTTTGCAGAAAACTTCATCCGCGTCTACCAAAAGATGCATGTGCATGCTTAAAACGCGTTTTCGCACAAATCCGTGCGCGGGTGCTAAAAAGAGCAGCATCGGCATGCTTAGCACGTCGTTTGGTAGAAATCCACGTGCGCGTTCTGCCAAAAGCACCATTTGCATGCACATCTTGTGGTTTTGCAGAAAACTTCATCCGCGTCTACCAAAAGATGCATGTGCATGCTTAAAATGCGTTTTCGCACAAATCCGTGCGCGGGTGCTAAAAAGAGCAGCGTCGGCATGCTTAGCACGTCGTTTGGTAGAAATCCACGTGCGCGTTCTGCCAAAAGCACCATTTGCATGCACATCTTGTGGTTTTGCAGAAAACTTCATCCGCGTCTACCAAAAGATGCATGTGCTTGCTTAAAACACGTTTTGGCACAAATCCGTGCGCGGGTGCTAAAAAGAGCAGCATCGGCATGCTTAGCACGTCGTTTGGTAGAAATCCACGTGCGCGTTCTGCCAAAAGCACCATTTGCATGCACATCTTGTGGTTTTGCAGAAAACTTCATCCGCGTCTACCAAAAGATGCATGTGCATGCTTAAAACGCGTTTTCGCACAAATCCGTGCGCGGGTGCTAAAAAGAGCAGCATCGGCATGCCTAGCACGTCGTTTGGTAGAAATCCACGTGCGCGTTCTGCCAAAAGCACCATTTGCATGCACATCTTGTGGTTTTGCAGAAAACTTCATTCGCGTCTACCAAAAGATGCATGTGCATGCTTAAAACGCGTTTTCGCACAAATCCGTGCGCGGGTGCTAAAAAGAGCAGCATCGGCATGCTTAGCACGTCGTTTGGTAGAAATCCACGTGCGCGTTCTGCCAAAAGCACCATTTGCACGCACATCTTGTGGTTTTGCAGAGAACTTCATCCGCGTCTACCAAAAGATGCATGTGCATGCTTAAAACGCGTTTTCGCACAAATCCGTGCGCAGGTGCTAAAAAGAGCAGCATCGGCATGCTTAGCACGTCGTTTGGTAGAAATCCACGTGCGCGTTCTGCCAAAAGCACCATTTGCATGCACATCTTCTGGTTTTTCAGAAAACTTCATCCGCGTCTACGAAAAGATGCATGTGCATGCTTAAAACGGTTTTCGCACAAATCCGTGCGCGGGAGCTAAAAAGAGCAGCATCGGCCCGCTTAGCACGTCGTTTGGTAGAAATCCACGTGCGCGTTCTGCCAAAAGCCCCATTTGCATGCACATCTTGTGGTTTTGCAGAAAACTTCATCCGCGTCTACCAAAAGATGCATGTGCATGCTTAAAACGCGTTTTCGCACAAATCCGTGCACGGGTGCTAAAAAGAGCAGCATCGGCATGCTTAGCACGTCGTTTGGAAGAAATCCACGTGGGCGTTCTGCCAAAAGCACCATTTGCATGCACATCTTGTGGTTTTGCAGAAAACTTCATCCGCGTCTACCAAAAGATGCATGTGCATGCTTAAAACGCGTTTTCGCACAAATCCGTGCGCGGGAGCTAAAAAGAGCAGCATCGGCCCGCTTAGCAAGTCGTTTGGTAGAAATCCACGTGCGCGTTCTGCCAAAAGCGCCATTTGCATGCACATCTTGTGGTTTTGCAGAAAACTTCATCCGCGTCTACCAAAAGATGCATGTGCATGCTTAAAACGCGTTTTCGCACAAATCCGTGCGCGGGTGCTAAAAAGAGCAGCATCGGCATGCTTAGCACGTCGTTTGGTAGAAATCCACGTGGGCGTTCTGCCAAAAGCACCATTTGCATGCACATCTTGTGGTTTTGCAGAAAACTTCATCCGCGTCTACCAAAAGATGCATGTGCACGCTTAAAACGCGTTTTCGCACAAATCCGTGCGCGGGTGCTAAAAAGAGCAGCATCGGCATGCTTAGCACGTCGTTTGGTAGAAATCCACGTGGGCGTTCTGCCAAAAGCACCATTTGCATGCACATCTTGTGGTTTTGCAGAAAACTTCATCCGCGTCTACCAAAAGATGCATGTGCATGCTTAAAACGCGTTTTCGCACAAATCCGTGCGCGGGAGCTAAAAAGAGCAGCATCGGCCCGCTTAGCACGTCGTTTGGTAGAAATCCACGTGCGCGTTCTGCCAAAAGCCCCATTTGCATGCACATCTTGTGGTTTTGCAGAAAACTTCATCCGCGTCTACAAAAAGATGCATGTGCATGCTTAAAACGCGTTTTCGCACAAATCCGTGCGCGGGTGCTAAAAAGAGCAGCATCGGCATGCTTAGCACGTCGTTTGGTAGAAATCCACGTGGGCGTTCTGCCAAAAGCACCATTTGCATGCACATCTTGTGGTTTTGCAGAAAACTTCATCCGCGTCTACCAAAAGATGCATGTGCACGCTTAAAACGCGTTTTCGCACAAATCCGTGCGCGGGTGCTAAAAAGAACAGCATCGGCATGCTTAGCACGTCGTTTGGTAGAAATCCACGTGCGCGTTCTGCCAAAAGCACCATTTGCATGCACATCTTGTGGTTTTGCAGAAAACTTCATCCGCGTCTACCAAAAGATGCATGTGCATGCTTAAAACGCGTTTTCGCACAAATCCGTGCGCGGGTGCTAAAAAGAGCAGCATCGGCATGCTTAGCACGTCGTTTGGTAGAAATCCACGTGCGCGTTCTGCCAAAAGCACCATTTGCATGCACATCTTGTGGTTTTGCAGAAAACTTCACCCGCGTCTACCAAAAGATGCATGTGCATGCTTAAAACGCGTTTTCGCACAAATCCGTGCGCGGGTGCTAAAAAGAGCAGCGTCGGCATGCTTAGCACGTCGTTTGGTAGAAATCCACGTGCGCGTTCTGCCAAAAGCACCATTTGCATGCACATCTTGTGGTTTTGCAGAAAACTTCATCCGCGTCTACCAAAAGATGCATGTGCATGCTTAAAACGCGTTTTCGCACAAATCCGTGCGCGGGTGCTAAAAAGAGCAGCATCGGCATTTAGCACGTCGTTTGGTAGAAATCCACGTGCGCGTTCTGCCAAAAGCACCATTTGCATGCACATCTTGTGGTTTTGCAGAAAACTTCATCCGCGTCTACCAAAAGATGCATGTGCATGCTTAAAACGCGTTTTCGCACAAATTCGTGCGCGGGTGCTAAAAAGAGCAGCATCGGCATGCCTAGCACGTCGTTTGGTAGAAATCCACGTGCGCGTTCTGCCAAAAGCACCATTTGCATGCACATCTTGTGGTTTTGCAGAAAACTTCATTCGCGTCTACCAAAAGATGCATGTGCATGCTTAAAACGCGTTTTCGCACAAATCCGTGCGCGGGTGCTAAAAAGAGCAGCATCGGCATGCTTAGCACGTCGTTTGGTAGAAATCCACGTGCGCGTTCTGCCAAAAGCACCATTTGCACGCACATCTTGTGGTTTTGCAGAGAACTTCATCCGCGTCTACCAAAAGATGCATGTGCATGCTTAAAACGCGTTTTCGCACAAATCCGTGCGCAGGTGCAAAAAAAGAGCAGCATCGGCATGCTTAGCACGTCGTTTGGTTGAAATCCACGTGCGCGTTCTGCCAAAAGCACCATTTGCATGCACATCTTGTGGTTTTTCAGAAAACTTCATCCGCGTCTACGAAAAGATGCATGTGCATGCTTAAAACGCGTTTTCGCACAAATCCGTGCGCGGGTGCTAAAAAGAGCAGCATCGGCACGCTTAGCACGTCGTTTGGTAGAAATCCACGTGCGCGTTCTGCCAAAAGCCCCATTTACATGCACATCTTGTGGTTTTGCAGAAAACTTCATCCGCGTCTACCAAAAGATGCATGTGCATGCTTAAAACGCGTTTTCGCACAAATCCGTGCGCGGCTGCTAAAAAGAGCAGCATCGGCATGCTTAGCACGTCGTTTGGTAGAAATCCACGTGGGCGTTCTGCCAAAAGCACCATTTCAATGCACATCTTGTGGTTTTGCAGAAAACTTCATCCGCATCTACCAAAAGATGCATGTGCATGCTTAAAACGCGTTTTCGCACAAATCCGTGCGCGGGTGCTAAAAAGAGCAGCATCGGCATGCTTAGCACGTCGTTTGGTAGAAATCCACGTGCGCGTTCTGCCAAAAGCACCATTTGCATGCACATCTTGTGCTTTTGCAGAAAACTTCATCCGCGTCTACCAAAAGATTGCATGTGCATGCTTATAAACGCGTTTTCGCACAAATCCGTGCGCGGGTGCTAAAAAGAGCAGCATCGGCATGCTTAGCACGTCGTTTGGTAGAAATCCACGTGCGCGTTCTGCCAAAAGCACCATTTGCATGCACATCTTGTGGTTTTGCAGAAAACTTCATTCGCGTCTACCAAAAGATGCATGTGCATGCTTAAAACGCGTTTTCGCACAAATCCGTGCGCGGGTGCTAAAAAGAGCAGCATCGGCATGCTTAGCACGTCGTTTGGTAGAAATCCACGTGCGCGTTCTGCCAAAAGCACCATTTGCACGCACATCTTGTGGTTTTGCAGAAAACTTCATCCGCGTCTACCAAAAGATGCATGTGCATGCTTAAAACGCGTTTTCGCACAAATCCGTGCGCGGGTGCTAAAAAGAGCAGCATCGGCATGCTTAGCACGTCGTTTGGTAGAAATCCACGTGGGCGTTCTGCCAAAAGCACCATTTCAATGCACATCTTGTGGTTTTGCAGAAAACTTCATCCGCGTCTACCAAAAGATGCATGTGCATGCTTTAAAACGCGTTTTCGCACAAATCCGTGCGCGGGTGCTAAAAAGAACAGCATCGGCATGCTTAGCACGTCGTTTGGTAGAAATCCACGTGCGCGTTCTGCCAAAAGCACCATTTGCATGCACATCTTGTGGTTTTGCAGAAAACTTCATCCGCGTCTACCAAAAGATGCATGTGCATGCTTAAAACGCGTTTTCGCACAAATCCGTGCGCGGGTGCTAAAAAGAGCAGCATCGGCATGCTTAGCACGTCGTTTGGTAGAAATCCACGTGCGCGTTCTGCCAAAAGCACCATTTGCATGCACATCTTGTGGTTTTGCAGAAAACTTCATCCGCGTCTACCAAAAGATGCATGTGCATGCTTAAAACGCGTTTTCGCACAAATCCGTGCGCGGGTGCTAAAAAGAGCAGCATCGGCATGCTTAGCACGTCGTTTGGTAGAAATCCACGTGCGCGTTCTGCCAAAAGCACCATTTGCATGCACATCTTGTGGTTTTGCAGAAAACTTCATCCGCGTCTACCAAAAGATGCATGTGCATGCTTAAAACGCGTTTTCGCACAAATCCGTGCGCGGGTGCTAAAAAGAGCAGCATCGGCATGCTTAGCACGTCGATTGGTAGAAATCCACGTGCGCGTTCTGCCAAAAGCACAATTTGCATGCACATCTTGTGGTTTTGCAGAAAACTTCATTCGCGTCTACCAAAAGATGCATCTGCATGCTTAAAACGCGTTTTCGCACAAATCCGTGCGCGGGTGCTAAAAAGAGCAGCATCGGCATGCTTAGCACGTCGTTTGGTAGAAATCCACGTGCGCGTTCCGCCAAAAGCACCATTTGCATGCACATCTTGTGGTTTTGAGAAAACTTCATCCGCGTCTACCAAAAGATGCATGTGCATGCTTAAAATGCGTTTTCGCACAAATTCGTGCGCGGGTGCTAAAAAGAGCAGCGTCGGCATGCTTAGCACGTCGTTTGGTAGAAATCCACGTGCGCGTTCTGCCAAAAGCACCATTTGCATGCACATCTTGTGGTTTTGCAGAAAACTTCATCCGCGTCTACCAAAAGATGAATGTGCATGCTTAAAACGCGTTTTCGCACAAATCCGTGCGCGGGTGCTAAAAAGAGCAGCATCGGCATTTAGCACGTCGTTTGGTAGAAATCCACGTGCGCGTTCTGCCAAAAGCACCATTTGCATGCACATCTTGTGGTTTTGCAGAAAACTTCATCCGCGTCTACCAAAAGATGCATGTGCATGCTTAAAACGCGTTTTCGCACAAATCCGTGCGCGGGTGCTAAAAAGAGCAGCATCGGCATGCCTAGCACGTCGTTTGGTAGAAATCCACGTGCGCGTTCTGCCAAAAGCACCATTTGCAATTCACATCTTGTGGTTTTGCAGAAAACTTCATTCGCGTCTACCAAAAGATGCATGTGCATGCTTAAAACGCGTTTTCGCACAAATCCGTGCGCGGGTGCTAAAAAGAGCAGCATCGGCATGCTTAGCACGTCGTTTGGTAGAAATCCACGTGCGCGTTCTGCCAAAAGCACGATTTGCACGCACATCTTGTGGTTTTGCAGAGAACTTCATCCGCGTCTACCAAAGATGCATGTGCATGCTTAAAACGCGTTTTTGCACAAATCCGTGCGCAGGTGCTAAAAAGAGCAGCATCGGCATGCTTAGCACGTCGTTTGGTAGAAATCCACGTGCGCGTTCTGCCAAAAGCACCATTTGCATGCACATCTTGTGGTTTTTCAGAAAACTTCATCCGCGTCTACGAAAAGATGCATGTGCATGCTTAAAACGCGTTTTCGCACAAATCCGTGCGCGGGTGCTAAAAAGAGCAGCATCGGCACGCTTAGCACGTCGTTTGGTAGAAATCCACGTGCGCGTTCTGCCAAAAGCCCCATTTGCATGCACATCTTGTGGTTTTGCAGAAAACTTCATCCGCGTCTACCAAAAGATGCATGTGCATGCTTAAAACGCGTTTTCGCACAAATCCGTGCGCGGGTGCTAAAAAGAGCAGCATCGGCATGCTTAGCACGTCGTTTGGTAGAAATCCACGTGGGCGTTCTGCCAAAAGCACCATTTGCATGCACATCTTGTGGTTTTGCAGAAAACTTCATCCGCGTCTACCAAAAGATGCATGTGCATGCTTAAAACGCGTTTTCGCACAAATCCGTGCACGGGTGCTAAAAAGAACAGCATCGGCATGCTTAGCACGTCGTTTGGTAGAAATCCACGTGCGCGTTCTGCCAAAAGCACCATTTGCATGCACATCTTGTGGTTTTGCAGAAAACTTCATCCGCGTCTACCAAAAGATGCATGTGCATGCTTAAAACGCGTTTTCGCACAAATCCGTGCGCGGGTGCTAAAAAGAGCAGCATCGGCATGCTTAGCACGTCGTTTGGTAGAAATCCACATGCGCGTTCTGCCAAAAGCACCATTTGCATGCACATCTTGTGGTTTTGCAGAAAACTTCATCCGCGTCTACCAAAAGATGCATGTGCATGCTTAAAACGCGTTTTCGCACAAATCCGTGCGCGGGTGCTAAAAAGAGCAGCATCGGCATGCTTAGCACGTCGTTTGGTAGAAATCCACGTGCGCGTTCTGCCAAAAGCACCCTTTGCATGCACATCTTGTGGTTTTGCAGAAAACTTCATCCGCATCTACCAAAAGATGCATGTGCATGCTTAAAACGCGTTTTCGCACAAATCCGTGCGCGGGTGCTAAAAAGAGCAGCATCGGCATGCTTAGCACGTCGTTTGGTAGAAATCCACGTGCGCGTTCTGCCAAAAGCACAATTTGCATGCACATCTTGTGGTTTTGCAGAAAACTTCATCCGCGTCTACCAAAAGATGCATGTGCATGCTTAAAACGCGTTTTCGCACAAATCCGTGCGCGGGTGCTAAAAAGAGCAGCATCGGCATGCTTAGCACGTCGTTTGGTAGAAATCCACGTGCGCGTTCTGCCAAAAGCACCATTTGCATGCACATCTTGTGCTTTTGCAGAAAACTTCATCCGCGTCTACCAAAAGATGCATGTGCATGCTTAAAACGCCTTTTCGCACAAATCCGTGCGCGGGTGCTAAAAAGAGCAGCATCGGCATGCTTAGCACGTCGTTTGGTAGAAATCCACGTGCGCGTTCTGCAAAAAGCACCATTTGCATGCACATCTTGTGGTTTTGCAGAAAACTTCATCCGCGTCTACCAAAAGATGCATGTGCATGCTTAAAACGCGTTTTCACACAAATCCGTGCGCGGGTGCTAAAAAGAGCAGCATCGGCATGCTTAGCACGTCGTTTGGTAGAAATCCACGTGCGCGTTCTGCCAAAAGCACCATTTGCATGCACATCTTGTGGTTTTGCAGAAAACTTCATCCGCGTCTACCAAAAGATGCATGTGCACGCTTAAAACGCGTTTTCGCACAAATCCGTGCGCGGGTGCTAAAAAGAGCAGCATCGGCATGCTTAGCACGTCGTTTGGTAGAAATCCACGTGCGCGTTCTGCCAACAGCACCATTTGCATGCACATCTTGTGGTTTTGCAGAAAACTTCATCCGCGTCTACCAAAAGATGCATGTGCATGCTTAAAACGCGTTTTCGCACAAATCCGTGCGCGGGTGCTAAGCAGAGCAGCATCGGCATGCTTAGCACGTCGTTTGGTAGAAATTCACGTGCGCGTTCTGCCAAAAGCACCATTTGCATGCACATCTTGTGGTTTTGCAGAAAACTTCATCCGCGTCTACCAAAAGATGCATGTGCATGCTTAAAACGCGTTTTCGCACAAATCCGTGCGCGGGTGCTAAAAAGAGCAGCATCGGCATGCCTAGCACGTCGTTTGGTAGAAATCCACGTGCGCGTTCTGCTGCACATCTTGTGGTTTTGCAGAAAACTTCATTCGCGTCTTCCAAAAGATGCATGTGCATGCTTAAAATGCGTTTTTCGCACAAATCCGTGCGCGGGGTGCTAAAAAGAGCAGCGTCGGCATGCTTAGCACGTCGTTTGGTAGAAATCCACGTGCGCGTTCTGCCAAAAGCACCATTTGCATGCACATCTTGTGGTTTTGCAGAAAACTTCATCCGCGTCTACCAAAAGATGCATGTGCATGCTTAAAACGCGTTTTCGCACAAATCCGTGCGCGGGTGCTAAAAAGAGCAGCATCGGCATTTAGCACGTCGTTTGGTAGAAATCCACGTGCGCGTTCTGCCAAAAGCACCATTTGCATGCACATCTTGTGGTTTTGCAGAAAACTTCATCCGCGTCTACCAAAAGGTGCATGTGCATGCTTAAAACGCGTTTTCGCACAAATCCGTGCGCGGGGTGCTAAAAAGAGCAGCATCGGCATGCCTAGCACGTCGTTTGGTAGAAATCCACGTGCGCGTTCTGCCAAAAGCACCATTTGCATGCACATCTTGTGGTTTTGCAGAAAACTTCATTCGCGTCTACCAAAAGATGCATGTGCATGCTTAAAAACGCGTTTTCACACAAATCCGTGCGCGGGTGCTAAAAAGAGCAGCATCGGCATGCTTAGCACGTCGTTTGGTAGAAATCCACGTGCGCGTTCTGCCAAAAGCACCATTTGCACGCACATCTTGTGGTTTTGCAGAGAACTTCATCCGCGTCTACCAAAAGATGCATGTGCATGCTTAAAACGCGTTTTCGCACAAATCCGTGCGCAGGTGCTAAAAAGAGCAGCATCGGCATGCTTAGCACGTCGTTTGGTAGAAAATCCACGTGCGCGTTCTGCCAAAAGCACCATTTGCATGCACATCTTGTGGTTTTGCAGAAAACTTCATCCGCGTCTACGAAAAGATGCATGTGCATGCTTTAAAACGCGTTTTTCGCACAAATCCGTGCGCGGGTGCTAAAAAGAGCAGCATCGGCACGCTTAGCACGTCGTTTGGTAGAAATCCACGTGCGCGTTCTGCCAAAAGCCCCATTTGCATGCACATCTTGTGGTTTTGCAGAAAACTTCATCCGCGTCTACCAAAAGATGCATGTGCATGCTTAAAACGCGTTTTTCGCACAAATCCGTGCGCGGGGTGCTAAAAAGAGCAGCATCGGCATGCTTAGCACGTCGTTTGGTAGAAATCCACGTGCGCGTTCTGCCAAAAGCACCCATTTGCATGCACATCTTGTGGTTTTGCAGAAAACTTCATCCGCGTCTACCAAAAGATGCATGTGCATGCTTAAAACGCGTTTTCGCACAAATCCGTGCGCGGGTGCTAAAAAGAGCAGCATCGGCATGCCTAGCACGTCGTTTGGTAGAAATCCACGTGCGCGTTCTGCCAAAAGCACCATTTGCATGCACATCTTGTGGTTTTGCAGAAAACTTCATCCGCGTCTACCAAAAGATGCATGTGCATGCTTAAAACGCGTTTTCGCACAAATCCGTGCGCGGGTGCTAAAAAGAGCAGCATCGGCATTTAGCACGTCGTTTGGTAGAAATCCACGTGCGCGTTCTGCCAAAAGCACCATTTGCATGCACATCTTGTGGTTTTGCAAGAAAACTTCATCCGCGCGTCTACCAAAGATGCATGTGCATGCTTAAAACGCGTTTTCGCACAAATCCGTGCGCGGGTGCTAAAAAGAGCAGCATCGGCATGCCTAGCACGTCGTTTGGTAGAAATCCACGTGCGCGTTCTGCCAAAAGCACCATTTGCATGCACATCTTGTGGTTTTGCAGAAAACTTCATTCGCGTCTACCAAAAGATGCATGTGCATGCTTAAAACGCGTTTTCGCACAAATCCGTGCGCGGGTGCTAAAAAGAACAGCATCGGCATGCTTAGCACGTCGTTTGGTAGAAATCCACGTGCGCGTTCTGCCAAAAGCACCATTTGCATGCACATCTTGTGGTTTTGCAGAAAACTTCATCCGCGTCTACCAAAAGATGCATGTGCATGCTTAAACGCGTTTTCGCACAAATCCGTGCGCGGTGCTAAAAAGAGCAGCATCGGCATGCTTAGCACGTCGTTTGGTAGAAATCCACGTGCGCGTTCTGCCAAAAGCACCATTTGCATGCACATCTTGTGGTTTTGCAGAAAACTTCATCCGCGTCTACCAAAAGATGCATGTGCATGCTTAAAACGCGTTTTCGCACAAATCCCGTGCGCGGGTGCTAAAAAGAGCAGCATCGGCATGCTTAGCACGTCGTTTGGTAGAAATCCACGTGCGCGTTCTGCCAAAAGCACCATTTGCATGCACATCTTGTGGTTTTGCAGAAAACTTCATCCGCGTCTACCAAAAGATGCATGTGCATGCTTAAAACGCGTTTTCGCACAAATCCGTGCGCGGGTGCTAAAAAGAGCAGCATCGGCATGCTTAGCACGTCGATTGGTAGAAATCCACGTGCGCGTTCTGCCAAAAGCACAATTTGCATGCACATATTGTGGTTTTGCAGAAAACTTCATTCGCGTCTACCAAAAGATGCATCTGCATGCTTAAAAACGCGTTTTCGCACAAATCCGTGCGCGGGTGCTAAAAAGAGCAGCATCGGCATGCTTAGCACGTCGTTTGGTAGAAATCCACGTGCGCGTTCCGCCAAAAGCACCATTTGCAATGCACATCTTGTGTTTTGTAGAAAACTTCATCCGCGTCTACCAAAAGATGCATGTGCATGCTTAAAATGCGTTTTCGCACAAATTCGTGCGCGGGTGCTAAAAAGAGCAGCGTCGGCATGCTTAGCACGTCGTTTGGTAGAAATCCACGTGCGCGTTCTGCCAAAAAGCACCATTTGCATGCACATCTTGTGGTTTTGCAGAAAACTTCATCCCGCGTCTACCAAAAGATGAATGTGCATGCTTAAAACGCGTTTTCGCACAAATCCGTGCGCGGGTGCTAAAAAGAGCAGCATCGGCATTTAGCACGTCGTTTGGTAGAAATCCACGTGCGCGTTCTGCCAAAAGCACCATTTGCATGCACATCTTGTGGTTTTGCAGAAAACTTCATCCGCGTCTACCAAAAGATGCATGTGCATGCTTAAAACGCGTTTTCGCACAAATCCGTGCGCGGGTGCTAAAAAGAGCAGCAATCGGCATGCCTAGCACGTCGTTTTGGTAGAAATCCACGTGCGCGTTCTGCCAAAAGCACCATTTGCATTCACATCTTGTGGTTTTGCAGAAAACTTCATTCGCGTCTACCAAAAGATGCATGTGCATGCTTAAAACGCGTTTTTCGCACAAATCCGTGCGCGGGTGCTAAAAAGAGCAGCATCGGCATGCTTAGCACGTCGTTTGGTAGAAATCCACGTGCGCGTTCTGCCAAAAGCACGATTTGCACGCACATCTTGTGGTTTTGCAGAGAACTTCATCCGCGTCTACCAAAGATGCATGTGCATGCTTAAAACGCGTTTTTTGCACAAATCCGTGCGCAGGTGCTAAAAAGAGCAGCATCGGCATGCTTAGCACGTCGTTTTGGTAGAAATCCACGTGCGCGTTCTGCCAAAAGCACCATTTGCATGCACATCTTGTGGTTTTTCAGAAAACTTCATCCGCGTCTACGAAAAGATGCATGTGCATGCTTAAAACGCGTTTTCGCACAAATCCGTGCGCGGGTGCTAAAAAGAGCAGCATCGGCACGCTTAGCACGTCGTTTGGTAGAAATCCACGTGCGCGTTCTGCCAAAAGCCCCCATTTGCATGCACATCTTGTGGTTTTGCAGAAAACTTCATCCGCGTCTACCAAAAGATGCATGTGCATGCTTAAAACGCGTTTTCGCACAAATCCGTGCGCGGAGTGCTAAAAAGAGCAGCATCGGCCATGCTTAGCACGTCGTTTGGTAGAAATCCACGTGGGCGTTCTGCCAAAAGCACCATTTGCATGCACATCTTGTGGTTTTGCAGAAAACTTCATCCGCGTCTACCAAAAGATGCATGTGCATGCTTAAAACGCGTTTTCTCGCACAAATCCGTGCACGGGTGCTAAAAAGAACAGCATCGGCATGCTTAGCACGTGGTTTGGTAGAAATCCACGTGCGCGTTCTGCCAAAAGCACCATTTGCATGCACATCTTGTGGTTTTGCAGAAAACTTCATCCGCGTCTACCAAAACATGCATGTGCATGCTTAAAACGCGTTTTCGCACAAATCCGTGCGCGGGTGCTAAAAAGAGCAGCATCGGCATGCTTAGCACGTCGTTTGGTAGAAATCCACGTGCGCGTTCTGCCAAAAGCACCATTTGCATGCACATCTTGTGGTTTTGCAGAAAACTTCATCCGCGTCTACCAAAAGATGCATGTGCATGCTTAAAACGCGTTTTCGCACAAATCCGTGCGCGGGTGCTAAAAAGAGCAGCATCGGCATGCTTAGCACGTCGTTTGGTAGAAATCCACGTGCGCGTTCTGCCAAAAGCACCCTTTGCATGCACATCTTGTGGTTTTGCAGAAAACTTCATCCGCATCTACCAAAAGATGCATGTGCATGCTTAAAACGCGTTTTCGCACAAATCCGTGCGCGGGTGCTAAAAAGAGCAGCATCGGCATGCTTAGCACGTCGTTTGGTAGAAATCCACGTGCGCGTTCTGCCAAAAGCACAATTTGCATGCACATCTTGTGGTTTTGCAGAAAACTTCATCCGCGTCTACCAAAAGATGCATGTGCATGCTTAAAACGCGTTTTCGCACAAATCCGTGCGCGGGTGCTAAAAAGAGCAGCATCGGCATGCTTAGCACGTCGTTTGGTAGAAATCCACGTGCGCGTTCTGCCAACAGCACCATTTGCATGCACATCTTGTGGTTTTGCAGAAAACTTCATCCGCGTCTACCAAAAGATGCATGTGCATGCTTAAAACGCGTTTTCGCACAAATCCGTGCGCGGGTGCTAAAAAGAGCAGCATCGGCATGCTTAGCACGTCGTTTGGTAGAAATCCACGTGCGCGTTCTGCCAAAAGCACCATTTGCATGCACATCTTGTGGTTTTGCAGAAAACTTCATCCGCGTCTACCAAAAGATGCATGTGCATGCTTAAAACGCGTTTTCGCACAAATCCGTGCGCGGGTGCTAAAAAGAGCAGCATCGGCATGCCTAGCACGTCGTTTGGTAGAAATCCACGTGCGCGTTCTGCCAAAAGCACCATTTGCATGCACATCTTGTGGTTTTGCAGAAAACTTCATTCGCGTCTACCAAAAGATGCATGTGCATGCTTAAAATGCGTTTTCGCACAAATCCGTGCGCGGGTGCTAAAAAGAGCAGCGTCGGCATGCTTAGCACGTCGTTTGGTAGAAATCCACGTGCGCGTTCTGCCAAAAGCACCATTTGCATGCACATCTTGTGGTTTTGCAGAAAACTTCATCCGCGTCTACCAAAAGATGCATGTGCATGCTTAAAACGCGTTTTCGCACAAATCCGTGCGCGGGTGCTAAAAAGAGCAGCATCGGCATTTAGCACGTCGTTTGGTAGAAATCCACGTGCGCGTTCTGCCAAAAGCACCATTTGCATGCACATCTTGTGGTTTTGCAGAAAACTTCATCCGCGTCTACCAAAAGGTGCATGTGCATGCTTAAAACGCGTTTTCGCACAAATCCGTGCGCGGGTGCTAAAAAGAGCAGCATCGGCATGCCTAGCACGTCGTTTGGTAGAAATCCACGTGCGCGTTCTGCCAAAAGCACCATTTGCATGCACATCTTGTGGTTTTGCAGAAAACTTCATTCGCGTCTACCAAAAGATGCATGTGCATGCTTAAAACGCGTTTTCACACAAATCCGTGCGCGGGTGCTAAAAAGAGCAGCATCGGCATGCTTAGCACGTCGTTTGGTAGAAATCCACGTGCGCGTTCTGCCAAAAGCACCATTTGCACGCACATCTTGTGGTTTTGCAGAGAACTTCATCCGCGTCTACCAAAAGATGCATGTGCATGCTTAAAACGCGTTTTCGCACAAATCCGTGCGCAGGTGCTAAAAAGAGCAGCATCGGCATGCTTAGCACGTCGTTTGGTAGAAATCCACGTGCGCGTTCTGCCAAAAGCACCATTTGCATGCACATCTTGTGGTTTTGCAGAAAACTTCATCCGCGTCTACGAAAAGATGCATGTGCATGCTTAAAACGCGTTTTCGCACAAATCCGTGCGCGGGTGCTAAAAAGAGCAGCATCGGCACGCTTAGCACGTCGTTTGGTAGAAATCCACGTGCGCGTTCTGCCAAAAGCCCCATTTGCATGCACATCTTGTGGTT
Source organism: Dermacentor andersoni (assembly GCF_023375885.2). Taxonomy (NCBI): domain Eukaryota; kingdom Metazoa; phylum Arthropoda; class Arachnida; order Ixodida; family Ixodidae; genus Dermacentor; species Dermacentor andersoni. The sequence continues at coordinate 384,294 of NW_027314782.1, forward strand.
TTGCAGAAAACTTCATCCGCGTCTACCAAAAGATGCATGTGCATGCTTAAAACGCGTTTTCGCACAAATCCGTGCGCGGGTGCTAAAAAGAGCAGCATCGGCATGCTTAGCACGTCGTTTGGTAGAAATCCACGTGCGCGTTCTGCCAAAAGCACCATTTGCATGCACATCTTGTGGTTTTGCAGAAAACTTCATCCGCGTCTACCAAAAGATGCATGTGCATGCTTAAAACGCGTTTTCGCACAAATCCGTGCGCGGGTGCTAAAAAGAGCAGCATCGGCATGCCTAGCACGTCGTTTGGTAGAAATCCACGTGCGCGTTCTGCCAAAAGCACCATTTGCATGCACATCTTGTGGTTTTGCAGAAAACTTCATTCGCGTCTACCAAAAGATGCATGTGCATGCTTAAAATGCGTTTTCGCACAAATCCGTGCGCGGGTGCTAAAAAGAGCAGCGTCGGCATGCTTAGCACGTCGTTTGGTAGAAATCCACGTGCGCGTTCTGCCAAAAGCACCATTTGCATGCACATCTTGTGGTTTTGCAGAAAACTTCATCCGCGTCTACCAAAAGATGCATGTGCATGCTTAAAACGCGTTTTCGCACAAATCCGTGCGCGGGTGCTAAAAAGAGCAGCATCGGCATTTAGCACGTCGTTTGGTAGAAATCCACGTGCGCGTTCTGCCAAAAGCACCATTTGCATGCACATCTTGTGGTTTTGCAGAAAACTTCATCCGCGTCTACCAAAAGATGCATGTGCATGCTTAAAACGCGTTTTCGCACAAATCCGTGCGCGGGTGCTAAAAAGAGCAGCATCGGCATGCCTAGCACGTCGTTTGGTAGAAATCCACGTGCGCGTTCTGCCAAAAGCACCATTTGCATGCACATCTTGTGGTTTTGCAGAAAACTTCATTCGCGTCTACCAAAAGATGCATGTGCATGCTTAAAACGCGTTTTCACACAAATCCGTGCGCGGGTGCTAAAAAGAGCAGCATCGGCATGCTTAGCACGTCGTTTGGTAGAAATCCACGTGCGCGTTCTGCCAAAAGCACCATTTGCACGCACATCTTGTGGTTTTGCAGAGAACTTCATCCGCGTCTACCAAAAGATGCATGTGCATGCTTAAAACGCGTTTTCGCACAAATCCGTGCGCAGGTGCTAAAAAGAGCAGCATCGGCATGCTTAGCACGTCGTTTGGTAGAAATCCACGTGCGCGTTCTGCCAAAAGCACCATTTGCATGCACATCTTGTGGTTTTGCAGAAAACTTCATCCGCGTCTACCAAAAGATGCATGTGCATGCTTAAAACGCGTTTTCGCACAAATCCGTGCGCGGGTGCTAAAAAGAGCAGCATCGGCATGCCTAGCACGTCGTTTGGTAGAAATCCACGTGCGCGTTCTGCCAAAAGCACCATTTGCATGCACATCTTGTGGTTTTGCAGAAAACTTCATTCGCGTCTACCAAAAGATGCATGTGCATGCTTAAAATGCGTTTTCGCACAAATCCGTGCGCGGGTGCTAAAAAGAGCAGCGTCGGCATGCTTAGCACGTCGTTTGGTAGAAATCCACGTGCGCGTTCTGCCAAAAGCACCATTTGCATGCACATCTTGTGGTTTTGCAGAAAACTTCATCCGCGTCTACCAAAAGATGCATGTGCATGCTTAAAACGCGTTTTCGCACAAATCCGTGCGCGGGTGCTAAAAAGAGCAGCATCGGCATTTAGCACGTCGTTTGGTAGAAATCCACGTGCGCGTTCTGCCAAAAGCACCATTTGCATGCACATCTTGTGGTTTTGCAGAAAACTTCATCCGCGTCTACCAAAAGGTGCATGTGCATGCTTAAAACGCGTTTTCGCACAAATCCGTGCGCGGGTGCTAAAAAGAGCAGCATCGGCATGCCTAGCACGTCGTTTGGTAGAAATCCACGTGCGCGTTCTGCCAAAAGCACCATTTGCATGCACATCTTGTGGTTTTGCAGAAAACTTCATTCGCGTCTACCAAAAGATGCATGTGCATGCTTAAAACGCGTTTTCACACAAATCCGTGCGCGGGTGCTAAAAAGAGCAGCATCGGCATGCTTAGCACGTCGTTTGGTAGAAATCCACGTGCGCGTTCTGCCAAAAGCACCATTTGCACGCACATCTTGTGGTTTTGCAGAGAACTTCATCCGCGTCTACCAAAAGATGCATGTGCATGCTTAAAACGCGTTTTCGCACAAATCCGTGCGCAGGTGCTAAAAAGAGCAGCATCGGCATGCTTAGCACGTCGTTTGGTAGAAATCCACGTGCGCGTTCTGCCAAAAGCACCATTTGCATGCACATCTTGTGGTTTTGCAGAAAACTTCATCCGCGTCTACGAAAAGATGCATGTGCATGCTTAAAACGCGTTTTCGCACAAATCCGTGCGCGGGTGCTAAAAAGAGCAGCATCGGCACGCTTAGCACGTCGTTTGGTAGAAATCCACGTGCGCGTTCTGCCAAAAGCCCCATTTGCATGCACATCTTGTGGTTTTGCAGAAAACTTCATCCGCGTCTACCAAAAGATGCATGTGCATGCTTAAAACGCGTTTTCGCACAAATCCGTGCGCGGGTGCTAAAAAGAGCAGCATCGGCATGCTTAGCACGTCGTTTGGTAGAAATCCACGTGCGCGTTCTGCCAAAAGCACCATTTGCATGCACATCTTGTGGTTTTGCAGAAAACTTCATCCGCGTCTACCAAAAGATGCATGTGCATGCTTAAAACGCGTTTTCGCACAAATCCGTGCGCGGGTGCTAAAAAGAGCAGCATCGGCATGCCTAGCACGTCGTTTGGTAGAAATCCACGTGCGCGTTCTGCCAAAAGCACCATTTGCATGCACATCTTGTGGTTTTGCAGAAAACTTCATTCGCGTCTACCAAAAGATGCATGTGCATGCTTAAAATGCGTTTTCGCACAAATCCGTGCGCGGGTGCTAAAAAGAGCAGCGTCGGCATGCTTAGCACGTCGTTTGGTAGAAATCCACGTGCGCGTTCTGCCAAAAGCACCATTTGCATGCACATCTTGTGGTTTTGCAGAAAACTTCATCCGCGTCTACCAAAAGATGCATGTGCATGCTTAAAACGCGTTTTCGCACAAATCCGTGCGCGGGTGCTAAAAAGAGCAGCATCGGCATTTAGCACGTCGTTTGGTAGAAATCCACGTGCGCGTTCTGCCAAAAGCACCATTTGCATGCACATCTTGTGGTTTTGCAGAAAACTTCATCCGCGTCTACCAAAAGATGCATGTGCATGCTTAAAACGCGTTTTCGCACAAATCCGTGCGCGGGTGCTAAAAAGAGCAGCATCGGCATGCCTAGCACGTCGTTTGGTAGAAATCCACGTGCGCGTTCTGCCAAAAGCACCATTTGCATGCACATCTTGTGGTTTTGCAGAAAACTTCATTCGCGTCTACCAAAAGATGCATGTGCATGCTTAAAACGCGTTTTCACACAAATCCGTGCGCGGGTGCTAAAAAGAGCAGCATCGGCATGCTTAGCACGTCGTTTGGTAGAAATCCACGTGCGCGTTCTGCCAAAAGCACCATTTGCACGCACATCTTGTGGTTTTGCAGAGAACTTCATCCGCGTCTACCAAAAGATGCATGTGCATGCTTAAAACGCGTTTTCGCACAAATCCGTGCGCAGGTGCTAAAAAGAGCAGCATCGGCATGCTTAGCACGTCGTTTGGTAGAAATCCACGTGCGCGTTCTGCCAAAAGCACCATTTGCATGCACATCTTGTGGTTTTGCAGAAAACTTCATCCGCGTCTACCAAAAGATGCATGTGCATGCTTAAAACGCGTTTTCGCACAAATCCGTGCGCGGGTGCTAAAAAGAGCAGCATCGGCATTTAGCACGTCGTTTGGTAGAAATCCACGTGCGCGTTCTGCCAAAAGCACCATTTGCATGCACATCTTGTGGTTTTGCAGAAAACTTCATCCGCGTCTACCAAAAGGTGCATGTGCATGCTTAAAACGCGTTTTCGCACAAATCCGTGCGCGGGTGCTAAAAAGAGCAGCATCGGCATGCCTAGCACGTCGTTTGGTAGAAATCCACGTGCGCGTTCTGCCAAAAGCACCATTTGCATGCACATCTTGTGGTTTTGCAGAAAACTTCATTCGCGTCTACCAAAAGATGCATGTGCATGCTTAAAACGCGTTTTCACACAAATCCGTGCGCGGGTGCTAAAAAGAGCAGCATCGGCATGCTTAGCACGTCGTTTGGTAGAAATCCACGTGCGCGTTCTGCCAAAAGCACCATTTGCACGCACATCTTGTGGTTTTGCAGAGAACTTCATCCGCGTCTACCAAAAGATGCATGTGCATGCTTAAAACGCGTTTTCGCACAAATCCGTGCGCAGGTGCTAAAAAGAGCAGCATCGGCATGCTTAGCACGTCGTTTGGTAGAAATCCACGTGCGCGTTCTGCCAAAAGCACCATTTGCATGCACATCTTGTGGTTTTGCAGAAAACTTCATCCGCGTCTACGAAAAGATGCATGTGCATGCTTAAAACGCGTTTTCGCACAAATCCGTGCGCGGGTGCTAAAAAGAGCAGCATCGGCACGCTTAGCACGTCGTTTGGTAGAAATCCACGTGCGCGTTCTGCCAAAAGCCCCATTTGCATGCACATCTTGTGGTTTTGCAGAAAACTTCATCCGCGTCTACCAAAAGATGCATGTGCATGCTTAAAACGCGTTTTCGCACAAATCCGTGCGCGGGTGCTAAAAAGAGCAGCATCGGCATGCTTAGCACGTCGTTTGGTAGAAATCCACGTGCGCGTTCTGCCAAAAGCACCATTTGCATGCACATCTTGTGGTTTTGCAGAAAACTTCATCCGCGTCTACCAAAAGATGCATGTGCATGCTTAAAACGCGTTTTCGCACAAATCCGTGCGCGGGTGCTAAAAAGAGCAGCATCGGCATGCCTAGCACGTCGTTTGGTAGAAATCCACGTGCGCGTTCTGCCAAAAGCACCATTTGCATGCACATCTTGTGGTTTTGCAGAAAACTTCATTCGCGTCTACCAAAAGATGCATGTGCATGCTTAAAATGCGTTTTCGCACAAATCCGTGCGCGGGTGCTAAAAAGAGCAGCGTCGGCATGCTTAGCACGTCGTTTGGTAGAAATCCACGTGCGCGTTCTGCCAAAAGCACCATTTGCATGCACATCTTGTGGTTTTGCAGAAAACTTCATCCGCGTCTACCAAAAGATGCATGTGCATGCTTAAAACGCGTTTTCGCACAAATCCGTGCGCGGGTGCTAAAAAGAGCAGCATCGGCATTTAGCACGTCGTTTGGTAGAAATCCACGTGCGCGTTCTGCCAAAAGCACCATTTGCATGCACATCTTGTGGTTTTGCAGAAAACTTCATCCGCGTCTACCAAAAGATGCATGTGCATGCTTAAAACGCGTTTTCGCACAAATCCGTGCGCGGGTGCTAAAAAGAGCAGCATCGGCATGCCTAGCACGTCGTTTGGTAGAAATCCACGTGCGCGTTCTGCCAAAAGCACCATTTGCATGCACATCTTGTGGTTTTGCAGAAAACTTCATTCGCGTCTACCAAAAGATGCATGTGCATGCTTAAAACGCGTTTTCACACAAATCCGTGCGCGGGTGCTAAAAAGAGCAGCATCGGCATGCTTAGCACGTCGTTTGGTAGAAATCCACGTGCGCGTTCTGCCAAAAGCACCATTTGCACGCACATCTTGTGGTTTTGCAGAGAACTTCATCCGCGTCTACCAAAAGATGCATGTGCATGCTTAAAACGCGTTTTCGCACAAATCCGTGCGCAGGTGCTAAAAAGAGCAGCATCGGCATGCTTAGCACGTCGTTTGGTAGAAATCCACGTGCGCGTTCTGCCAAAAGCACCATTTGCATGCACATCTTGTCGTTTTGCAGAAAACTTCATCCGCGTCTACCAAAAGATGCATGTGCATGCTTAAAACGCGTTTTCGCACAAATCCGTGCGCGGGTGCTAAAAAGAGCAGCATCGGCATTTAGCACGTCGTTTGGTAGAAATCCACGTGCGCGTTCTGCCAAAAGCACCATTTGCATGCACATCTTGTGGTTTTGCAGAAAACTTCATCCGCGTCTACCAAAAGGTGCATGTGCATGCTTAAAACGCGTTTTCGCACAAATCCGTGCGCGGGTGCTAAAAAGAGCAGCATCGGCATGCCTAGCACGTCGTTTGGTAGAAATCCACGTGCGCGTTCTGCCAAAAGCACCATTTGCATGCACATCTTGTGGTTTTGCAGAAAACTTCATTCGCGTCTACCAAAAGATGCATGTGCATGCTTAAAACGCGTTTTCACACAAATCCGTGCGCGGGTGCTAAAAAGAGCAGCATCGGCATGCTTAGCACGTCGTTTGGTAGAAATCCACGTGCGCGTTCTGCCAAAAGCACCATTTGCACGCACATCTTGTGGTTTTGCAGAGAACTTCATCCGCGTCTACCAAAAGATGCATGTGCATGCTTAAAACGCGTTTTCGCACAAATCCGTGCGCAGGTGCTAAAAAGAGCAGCATCGGCATGCTTAGCACGTCGTTTGGTAGAAATCCACGTGCGCGTTCTGCCAAAAGCACCATTTGCATGCACATCTTGTGGTTTTGCAGAAAACTTCATCCGCGTCTACGAAAAGATGCATGTGCATGCTTAAAACGCGTTTTCGCACAAATCCGTGCGCGGGTGCTAAAAAGAGCAGCATCGGCACGCTTAGCACGTCGTTTGGTAGAAATCCACGTGCGCGTTCTGCCAAAAGCCCCATTTGCATGCACATCTTGTGGTTTTGCAGAAAACTTCATCCGCGTCTACCAAAAGATGCATGTGCATGCTTAAAACGCGTTTTCGCACAAATCCGTGCGCGGGTGCTAAAAAGAGCAGCATCGGCATGCTTAGCACGTCGTTTGGTAGAAATCCACGTGCGCGTTCTGCCAAAAGCACCATTTGCATGCACATCTTGTGGTTTTGCAGAAAACTTCATCCGCGTCTACCAAAAGATGCATGTGCATGCTTAAAACGCGTTTTCGCACAAATCCGTGCGCGGGTGCTAAAAAGAGCAGCATCGGCATGCCTAGCACGTCGTTTGGTAGAAATCCACGTGCGCGTTCTGCCAAAAGCACCATTTGCATGCACATCTTGTGGTTTTGCAGAAAACTTCATTCGCGTCTACCAAAACATGCATGTGCATGCTTAAAATGCGTTTTCGCACAAATCCGTGCGCGGGTGCTAAAAAGAGCAGCGTCGGCATGCTTAGCACGTCGTTTGGTAGAAATCCACGTGCGCGTTCTGCCAAAAGCACCATTTGCATGCACATCTTGTGGTTTTGCAGAAAACTTCATCCGCGTCTACCAAAAGATGCATGTGCATGCTTAAAACGCGTTTTCGCACAAATCCGTGCGCGGGTGCTAAAAAGAGCAGCATCGGCATTTAGCACGTCGTTTGGTAGAAATCCACGTGCGCGTTCTGCCAAAAGCACCATTTGCATGCACATCTTGTGGTTTTGCAGAAAACTTCATCCGCGTCTACCAAAAGATGCATGTGCATGCTTAAAACGCGTTTTCGCACAAATCCGTGCGCGGGTGCTAAAAAGAGCAGCATCGGCATGCCTAGCACGTCGTTTGGTAGAAATCCACGTGCGCGTTCTGCCAAAAGCACCATTTGCATGCACATCTTGTGGTTTTGCAGAAAACTTCATTCGCGTCTACCAAAAGATGCATGTGCATGCTTAAAACGCGTTTTCACACAAATCCGTGCGCGGGTGCTAAAAAGAGCAGCATCGGCATGCTTAGCACGTCGTTTGGTAGAAATCCACGTGCGCGTTCTGCCAAAAGCACCATTTGCACGCACATCTTGTGGTTTTGCAGAGAACTTCATCCGCGTCTACCAAAAGATGCATGTGCATGCTTAAAACGCGTTTTCGCACAAATCCGTGCGCAGGTGCTAAAAAGAGCAGCATCGGCATGCTTAGCACGTCGTTTGGTAGAAATCCACGTGCGCGTTCTGCCAAAAGCACCATTTGCATGCACATCTTGTGGTTTTGCAGAAAACTTCATCCGCGTCTACCAAAAGATGCATGTGCATGCTTAAAACGCGTTTTCGCACAAATCCGTGCGCGGGTGCTAAAAAGAGCAGCATCGGCATGCCTAGCACGTCGTTTGGTAGAAATCCACGTGCGCGTTCTGCCAAAAGCACCATTTGCATGCACATCTTGTGGTTTTGCAGAAAACTTCATTCGCGTCTACCAAAAGATGCATGTGCATGCTTAAAATGCGTTTTCGCACAAATCCGTGCGCGGGTGCTAAAAAGAGCAGCGTCGGCATGCTTAGCACGTCGTTTGGTAGAAATCCACGCGCGCGTTCTGCCAAAAGCACCATTTGCATGCACATCTTGTGGTTTTGCAGAAAACTTCATCCGCGTCTACCAAAAGATGCATGTGCATGCTTAAAACGCGTTTTCGCACAAATCCGTGCGCGGGTGCTAAAAAGAGCAGCATCGGCATTTAGCACGTCGTTTGGTAGAAATCCACGTGCGCGTTCTGCCAAAAGCACCATTTGCATGCACATCTTGTGGTTTTGCAGAAAACTTCATCCGCGTCTACCAAAAGATGCATGTGCATGCTTAAAACGCGTTTTCGCACAAATCCGTGCGCGGGTGCTTAAAAGAGCAGCATCGGCATGCCTAGCACGTCGTTTGGTAGAAATCCACGTGCGCGTTCTGCCAAAAGCACCATTTGCATGCACATCTTGTGGTTTTGCAGAAAACTTCATTCGCGTCTACCAAAAGATGCATGTGCATGCTTAAAACGCGTTTTCACACAAATCCGTGCGCGGGTGCTAAAAAGAGCAGCATCGGCATGCTTAGCACGTCGTTTGGTAGAAATCCACGTGCGCGTTCTGCCAAAAGCACCATTTGCACGCACATCTTGTGGTTTTGCAGAGAACTTCATCCGCGTCTACCAAAAGATGCATGTGCATGCTTAAAACGCGTTTTCGCACAAATCCGTGCGCAGGTGCTAAAAAGAGCAGCATCGGCATGCTTAGCACGTCGTTTGGTAGAAATCCACGTGCGCGTTCTGCCAAAAGCACCATTTGCATGCACATCTTGTGGTTTTGCAGAAAACTTCATCCGCGTCTACGAAAAGATGCATGTGCATGCTTAAAACGCGTTTTCGCACAAATCCGTGCGCGGGTGCTAAAAAGAGCAGCATCGGCACGCTTAGCACGTCGTTTGGTAGAAATCCACGTGCGCGTTCTGCCAAAAGCCCCATTTGCATGCACATCTTGTGGTTTTGCAGAAAACTTCATTCGCGTCTACCAAAAGATGCATGTGCATGCTTAAAACGCGTTTTCACACAAATCCGTGCGCGGGTGCTAAAAAGAGCAGCATCGGCATGCTTAGCACGTCGTTTGGTAGAAATCCACGTGCGCGTTCTGCCAAAAGCACCATTTGCACGCACATCTTGTGGTTTTGCAGAGAACTTCATCCGCGTCTACCAAAAGATGCATGTGCATGCTTAAAACGCGTTTTCGCACAAATCCGTGCGCAGGTGCTAAAAAGAGCAGCATCGGCATGCTTAGCACGTCGTTTGGTAGAAATCCACGTGCGCGTTCTGCCAAAAGCACCATTTGCATGCACATCTTGTGGTTTTGCAGAAAACTTCATCCGCGTCTACGAAAAGATGCATGTGCATGCTTAAAACGCGTTTTCGCACAAATCCGTGCGCGGGTGCTAAAAAGAGCAGCATCGGCACGCTTAGCACGTCGTTTGGTAGAAATCCACGTGCGCGTTCTGCCAAAAGCCCCATTTGCATGCACATCTTGTGGTTTTGCAGAAAAACTTCATCCGCGTCTACCAAAAGATGCATGTGCATGCTTAAAACGAGTTTTCGCACAAATCCGTGCGCGGGTGCTAAAAAGAGCAGCATCGGCATGCTTAGCACGTCGTTTGGTAGAAATCCACGTGGGCGTTCTGCCAAAAGCACCATTTGCATGCACATCTTGTGGTTTTGCAGAAAACTTCATCCGCGTCTACCAAAGATGCATGTGCATGCTTAAAACGCGTTTTCGCACAAATCCGTGCGCGGGTGCTAAAAAGAACAGCATCGGCATGCTTAGCACGTCGTTTGGTAGAAATCCACGTGCGCGTTCTGCCAAAAGCACCATTTGCATGCACATCTTGTGGTTTTGCAGAAAACTTCATCCGCGTCTACCAAAAGATGCATGTGCATGCTTAAAACGCGTTTTCGCACAAATCCGTGCGCGGGTGCTAAAAAGAGCAGCATCGGCATGCTTAGCACGTCGTTTGGTAGAAATCCACGTGCGCTCTGCCAAAAGCACCCTTTGCATGCACATCTTGTGGTTTTGCAGAAAACTTCATCCGCATCTACCAAAAGATGCATGTGCATGCTTAAAACGCGTTTTCGCACAAATCCGTGCGCGGGTGCTAAAAAGAGCAGCATCGGCATGCTTAGCACGTCGTTTGGTAGAAATCCACGTGCGCGTTCTGCCAAAAGCACAATTTGCATGCACATCTTGTGGTTTTGCAGAAAACTTCATCCGCGTCTACCAAAAGATGCGTGTGCATGCTTAAAACGCGTTTTCGCACAAATCCGTGCGTGGGTGCTAAAAAGAGCAGCATCGGCATGCTTAGCACGTCGTTTGGTAGAAATCCACGTGCGCGTTCTGCCAAAAGCACCATTTGCATGCACATCTTGTGCTTTTGCAGAAAACTTCATCCGCGTCTACCAAAAGATGCATGTGCATGCTTAAAACGCGTTTTCGCACAAATCCGTGCGCGGGTGCTAAAAAGAGCAGCATCGGCATGCTTAGCACGTCGTTTGGTAGAAATCCACGTGCGCGTTCTGCAAAAAGCACCATTTGCATGCACATCTTGTGGTTTTGCAGAAAACTTCATCCGCGTCTACCAAAAGATGCATGTGCATGCTTAAAACGCGTTTTCGCACAAATACGTGCGCGGGTGCTAAAAAGAGCAGCATCGGCATGCTTAGCACGTCGTTTGGTAGAAATCCACGTGCGCGTTCTGCCAAAAGCACCATTTGCATGCACATCTTGTGGTTTTGCAGAAAACTTCATCCGCGTCTACCAAAAGATGCATGTGCATGCTTAAAACGCGTTTTCGCACAAATCCGTGCGCGGGTGCTAAAAAGAACAGCATCGGCATGCTTAGCACGTCGTTTGGTAGAAATCCACGTGCGCGTTCTGCCAAAAGCACCATTTGCATGCACATCTTGTGGTTTTGCAGTAAACTTCATCCGCGTCTACCAAAAGATGCATGTGCATGCTTAAAACGCGTTTTCGCACAAATCCGTGCGCGGGTGCTAAAAAGAGCAGCATCGGCATGCTTAGCACGTCGTTTGGTAGAAATCCACGTGCGCGTTCTGCCAAAAGCACCATTTGCATGCACATCTTGTGGTTTTGCAGAAAACTTCATCCGCGTCTACCAAAAGATGCATGTGCATGCTTAAAAACGCGTTTTCGCACAAATCCGTGCGCGGGTGCTAAAAAGAGCAGCATCGGCATGCTTAGCACGTCGTTTGGTAGAAATCCACGTGCGCGTTCTGCCAAAAGCACCCTTTGCATGCACATCTTGTGGTTTTGCAGAAAACTTCATCCGCATCTACCAAAAGATGCATGTGCATGCTTAAAACGCGTTTTCGCACAAATCCGTGCGCGGGTGCTAAAAAGAGCAGCATCGGCATGCTTAGCACGTCGTTTGGTAGAAATCCACGTGCGCGTTCTGCCAAAAGCACAATTTGCATGCACATCTTGTGGTTTTGCAGAAAACTTCATCCGCGTCTACCAAAAGATGCGTGTGCATGCTTAAAACGCGTTTTCGCACAAATCCGTGCGTGGGTGCTAAAAAGAGCAGCATCGGCATGCTTAGCACGTCGTTTGGTAGAAATCCACGTGCGCGTTCTGCCAAAAGCACCATTTGCATGCACATCTTGTGCTTTTGCAGAAAACTTCATCCGCGTCTACCAAAAGATGCATGTGCATGCTTAAAACGCGTTTTCGTACAAATCCGTGCGCGGGTGCTAAAAAGAGCAGCATCGGCATGCTTAGCACGTCGTTTGGTAGAAATCCACGTGCGCGTTCTGCCAAAAGCACCATTTGCATGCACATCTTGTGGTTTTTCAGAAAACTTCATCCGCGTCTACCAAAAGATGCATGTGCATGCTTAAAACGCGTTTTCGCACAAATCCGTGCGCGGGTGCTAAAAAGAGCAGCATCGGCATGCTTAGCACGTCGTTTGGTAGAAATCCACGTGAGCGTTCTGCCAAAAGCACCATTTGCATGCACATCTTGTGGTTTTGCAGAAAACTTCATCCGCGTCTACCAAAAGATGCATGTGCATGCTTAAAACGCGTTTTCGCACAAATCCGTGCGCGGGTGCTAAAAAGAGCAGCATCGGCATGCTTAGCACGTCGTTTGGTAGAAATCCACGTGGGCGTTCTGCCAAAAGCACCATTTGCATGCACATCTTGTGGTTTTGCAGAAAGCTTCATCCGCGTCTACCAAAAGATGCATGTGCATGCTTAAAACGCGTTTTCGCACAAATCCGTGCGCGGGTGCTAAAAAGAACAGCATCGGCATGCTTAGCACGTCGTTTGGTAGAAATCCACGGGCGCGTTCTGCAAAAAGCACCATTTGCATGCACATCTTGTGGTTTTGCAGAAAACTTCATCCGCGTCTACCAAAAGATGCATGTGCATGCTTAAAACGCGTTTTCGCACAAATCCGTGCGCGGGTGCTAAAAAGAGCAGCATCGGCATGCTTAGCACGTCGTTTGGTAGAAATCCACGTGCGCGTTCTGCCAAAAGCACCATTTGCATGCACATCTTGTGGTTTTGCAGAAAACTTCATCCGCGTCTACCAAAAGATGCATGTGATTGCTTAAAACGCGTTTTCGCACAAATCCGTGCGCGGGTGCTAAAAAGAGCAGCACCGGCATGCTTAGCACGTCGTTTGGTAGAAATCCACGTGCGCGTTCTGCAAAAAGTACCATTTGCATGCACATCTTGTGGTTTTGCAGAAAACTTCATCCGCGTCTACCAAAAGATGCATGTGCATGCTTAAAACGCGTTTTCGCACAAATGCGTGCGCGGGTGCTAAAAAGAGCAGCATCGCCATGCTTAGCACGTCGTTTGGTAGAAATCCACGTGCGCGTTCTGCCAAAAGCACCATTTGCATGCACATCTTGTGGTTTTGCAGAAAACTTCATCCGCGTCTACCAAAAGATGCATGTGCATGCTTAAAACGCGTTTTCGCACAAATCCGTG